>NW_027597254.1:0-91125 GCF_964194155.1 Cetorhinus maximus
TCTCCAATCCCACTCTGTCCGCTCTCACTATCTCCAATCTCACTATCTCCACTCTCACTATCTCCACGTTCAATATCTCCACTATCACTATATCCACTCTCACTATCTCCGCTCTCACTCTCTCCGCACTCACTATCTCCACTCTCACTATCTACACTCTCACTATCTCCACTCTCACTATCTCCACTCTCACTCTCTCCACTCTCACTCTCACCATTCTCACTATCTCCACTCTCACTATCTCCGCACTGACTATCTCCGCTATCACTATCTCCAATCTCACCCTCTCCAATGTCACTCTCTCCAATCTCACTCTCTCCAATCTCACTCCCTCCGCTCTCACTATCTCCCCTCTAACCATCTCCACGTTCACAATCTCCACTCTCACGATCTCCAGTATCACTATCTCCACTCTCACTAACTCGACTCTCACTCTCTCCACTCTAACACTCTCCACTCTCACTATCTCCACTCTCTCAATCTCCACTCTCACTCTCTCCACTCTCACTCTCTTCACTCTCACTTTACCCACTCTCACAATCTCCAGTTTCATAATCTCCACTCTCACTCTCTCCACTCTCACGATCTCCGCTCTCACTATCTCCGCTCTCACTATCTCCACTCTCACTCATTCCACTCTCACTCTCTCCACTCCCACTATCTCCACTCTCACTATCTCCACTCTCACTCTCTCCACTCTCACTCTCTCCACTCTCATCTCTCCACTCTCACTATGTCCACTTTCACTATCTCCACTCTTACTTTCTCCACTCTCACTATCTCCGTTTTCAATCTCTCCGTTCTCACTATCTCCACTCTCGCTATCTCCACTCTCACTATATCCACTCTCACTATCTCCACTCCGACTATCGCCGCTCTGACCATCTCCAATATCACACTCTCCACTCTCACTCTCTCCACTCTCACTATCTCCAATCTCACTCTCTCCTCTCTCACTATCTCCAATCTCACTATCTCCACTCTCACTATCTCCACGTTCAATATCTCCACTATCACTATATCCACTCTCACTATCTCCGCTCCGACTATCGCCGCTCTGACCATCTCCAATCTCACACTCTCCACTCTCACTCTCTCCACTCTCACTATCTCCAATCCCACTCTGTCCGCTCTCACTATCTCCAATCTCACTATCTCCACTCTCACTATCTCCACGTTCAATATCTCCACTATCACTATATCCACTCTCACTATCTCCGCTCTCACTCTCTCCGCACTCACTATCTCCACTCTCACTATCTACACTCTCACTATCTCCACTCTCACTATCTCCACTCTCACTCTCTCCACTCTCACTCTCACCATTCTCACTATCTCCACTCTCACTATCTCCGCACTGACTATCTCCGCTATCACTATCTCCAATCTCACCCTCTCCAATGTCACTCTCTCCAATCTCACTCTCTCCAATCTCACTCCCTCCGCTCTCACTATCTCCCCTCTAACCATCTCCACGTTCACAATCTCCACTCTCACGATCTCCAGTATCACTATCTCCACTCTCACTAACTCGACTCTCACTCTCTCCACTCTAACACTCTCCACTCTCACTATCTCCACTCTCTCAATCTCCACTCTCACTCTCTCCACTCTCACTCTCTTCACTCTCACTTTACCCACTCTCACAATCTCCAGTTTCATAATCTCCACTCTCACTCTCTCCACTCTCACGATCTCCGCTCTCACTATCTCCGCTCTCACTATCTCCACTCTCACTCATTCCACTCTCACTCTCTCCACTCCCACTATCTCCACTCTCACTATCTCCACTCTCACTCTCTCCACTCTCACTCTCTCCACTCTCATCTCTCCACTCTCACTATGTCCACTTTCACTATCTCCACTCTTACTTTCTCCACTCTCACTATCTCCGTTTTCAATCTCTCCGTTCTCACTATCTCCACTCTCGCTATCTCCACTCTCACTATATCCACTCTCACTATCTCCACTCCGACTATCGCCGCTCTGACCATCTCCAATATCACACTCTCCACTCTCACTCTCTCCACTCTCACTATCTCCAATCTCACTCTCTCCTCTCTCACTATCTCCAATCTCACTATCTCCACTCTCACTATCTCCACGTTCAATATCTCCACTATCACTATATCCACTCTCACTATCTCCGCTCTCACTCTCTCCGCACTCACTATCTCCACTCTCACTATCTACACTCTCACTATCTCCACTCTCACTATCTCCACTCTCACTCTCTCCACTCTCACTCTCACCATTCTCACTATCTCCACTCTCACTATCTCCGCACTGACTATCTCCGCTATCACTATTTCCAATCTCACCCTCTCCAATGTCACTCTCTCCAATCTCACTATCTCCAATCTCACTCCCTCCGCTCTCACTATCTCCCCTCTAACCATCTCCACGCTCACAATCTCCACTCTCACTATCTCCAGTATCACTATCTCCACTCTCACTAACTCGACTCTCACTCTCTCCACTCTAACACTCTCCACTCTCACTATCTCCACTCTCTCAATCTCCACTCTCACTCTCTCCACTCTCACTCTCTTCACTCTCACTTTACCCACTCTCACAATCTCCAGTTTCATAATCTCCACTCTCACTCTCTCCACTCTCACGATCTCCGCTCTCACTATCTCCGCTCTCACTATCTCCACTCTCACTCTGTCCACTCTCACTCTCTCCACTCTCACTATCTCCATCTCACTTACTCCACTCTCACTATCTCCATTCTCACTGTCTCCACTCTTACTATCTCCACTCTCACTATCTCCACTTTCACTATCTCCACTCTCACTATGTCCACTCTCACTATCTCCACTCTCTCTATCTCCAGTCTCACTATATCCAATCTCACTATCTCCACTCTCATTATGTCCACTCTCACTCTCTCTACTCTCACTATCTCCACTCTCACTATCTCCACTCTCAATATCTCCACTCTCACTATCTCCACTCTCACTATCTCCTCTCTCACTTTCTCCAACTCTCACTCTCTCCATTCTCACCCGCTCCACCCTCTCTATCTCCACTCTCACTATCTCCACTCTCACTTTGTCCACTCATTATCTCCACTTTCACTTTCTCCACTCTCACTATCTCCACTCTCACTCCCTCCGCTCTCACTATCTCCACTCTCACTCCCTCCACTCTCACAAACTCCACTCTCACTCTCTCCACTCTCACTATCTCCACTCTCACTCTCTCCCCTCTCACTATCTCCACTAGCACTTTCTCCACTCTCACGCTCTCCACTCTCACTTTCTCCACTCTCACTATCTCCACTCTCACTATCTCCTCTCTCACTATCTCCACTCTCACTCATTCCATTCTCACTCTCTCCACTCCCACTATCTCCACTCTCAGTATCTCCACTCTTCCTCTCTCCACTCTCACTCTCTCTACTCTCACTCTCTCCACTCTCACTATGTCCACTCTCACTATCTCCACTCTTACTTTCTCCACTCTCACTATCTCGGCTTTCACTCTCTCCGCTCTCACTATCTCCACTCTCGCTATCTCTACTCTCACTATCTCCCCTCTCACTATCTCCGCTCTGACAATTGCCGCTCTCACCATCTCCAATCTCACAATCTCCACTCTCACTCTCTCCACTCTCACTATCTCCAATCTCACTCTCTCCGCTCTCACTATCTCCCCTCTAACTATCTCCACTCTCACAATCTCCACTCTTACTATCTCCAGTATCACTATCTACACTCTCACTAACTCGACTCTCACTCTCTCCACTCTAACTATCTCCACTCTCACTATCTCCACTCTCACTCTCTCCACTCTCTCTATCTCCACTCTTACTATCTCCACTCTCACTATCTCCATTCTCACTCTCTCTACTCCCACTATCTCCACTCTCACAATCTCCACTCTCACTGTCTCCACTCTAACTCTCTCCACTCTCTCCATCTCCACTCTCACTATTTCCACTCTCACTCTCTGCACTCTCACTATCTACACTCTCACTATCTCTACTCTCAGTCTCTCCACTCTCACTAACTCCACTCACACTATCTCCACTATCACTCTCCCAACTCTCTCAATCTCCACTCTCACTATCTCCACTCTCACACTCTCCGCACTCACTCTCTCCACTCTCACTATCTAGACTCTCACTATCTCCACTCTCACTATCTCCACTCTCAATACCTCCACTCTCACTATCTCCACTATCACCCTCTCCACTCTCACCATATCCACTCTCACTATTTCCACTCTCACTATCTCCACTCTGACTATCTCCAATCTCACTATGTCCGCTCTCCCTAGCTCCGCTCTCACTATCTCCACTCTCACTATCTCCACTCTCACTATCTACACTCTCAGTGTCCCCACTCTCACTATCTCCGCTCTCACTCTCTTCGCTCTCACTATCTCCACTCTCACTCTATCCACTCTCGCTATCTCCACTCTCAATATCACCACTCTCACCATCTTAACTCTCACTCTCTCCGCTCTCAGTATCTCCACTCTCACTATCTCCACACTCACTATCTCCAACCTCAATCTGTCCACTCTTACTATCTCCGGTCTCGCTCTCTCCACTCTCACTCTCTCAACTCTCACTATCTCCTTTCTCACTCTCTCCACTCTCACTGTCTCCACACTCACTATCTCCACTCTCACTTTCTCCACTCTCACTATCTCCACTCTCACTATCTCCACTCTCACTATCTCCACTCTCACTCATTCCACTCTCACTCTCTCCACTCCCACTATCTCCACTCTCAGTATCTCCACTCTCCCTCTCTCCACTCTCACTCTCTCTACTCTCACTCTCTCCACTCTCACTATGTCCACTCTCATTATCTCCACTCTTACTATCTCGGCTTTCACTCTCTCCGCTCTCACTATCTCCACTCTCGCTATCTCTACTCTCACTATCTCCACTCTCACTATCTCCGCTCTGACAATTGCCGCTCTCACCATCTCCAATCTCACAATCTCCACTCTCACTCACTCCACTCTCACTATCTCCAATCTCACTCTCTCCCCTCTCACTATCTCCCCTCTAACCATCTCTACTCTCACAATCTCCACTCTTTCTATCTCCACTCTCACTCTCCCCACTCTCTCTATCTCCACTCTTACTATCTCCACTCTCACTAACACCATTCTCACTCTCTCTACTCCCACTATCTCCACTCTCACTATCTCCACTCTGACTGTCTCCACTCTAACTCTCTCCACTCTCACTATCTACACTCTCACTATCTCAACTCTCACTCTCTCCACTCTCACTATCTCCACTCACACTATCTCCACTATCACTCTCCCAACTCTCTCAATCTCCACTCTCACTATCTCCACTCTCACTCTCTCCGCACTCACTCTCTCCACTCTCACTATCTAGACTCTCACTATTTCCACTCTCACTATCTCCACTCTCAATATCTCCAATCTCACTATCTCCACTACCATTCTCTCCACTCTCACCATTTCCACTCTCACTATTTCCACTCTCACTATCTCCACTCTGACTATCTCCAATCTCACTTTGTCCGTTCTCCCTAGCTCCGCTCTCACTATCTCCACTCTCACTATCTCCACTCTCACTATCTCCACTCTCACTATCTCCACTCTCACTAACTCCACTCTCACTCTCTCCATTCTCACTATCTCCATTCTCACTCTCTCCATTCTCACTATCTCCACACTCACTATCTCCACTCTCACTCTCTCCACTCTCAATCTCTCCACTCTCAGTCTCTCCACTCTCACTCTCTCCACTCACATTATCTCCACTATCACTATCTCCACTCTCAATCTCTCCACTCTCACTATCTCCACTCTCACTATCTCCACTCTCACTTTCACCACTCTCACTATCTCCACTCTCACTATCTCCACTCTCAATATCTCCACTCTGACTCGTTCCACTCACACTCTCTCCACTCCCACTATCTCCACGGTCACTATCTCCACTCTCACTCTCTCCACTCTCACTCACTCCACTCTCACTCTCTCCACTCTCACTATGTCCACTCTCACTATCGCCACTCTTACTTTCTCCCATCTCACTATCTCCGCTTTCACTCTCTCCGCTCTCACTATCTCCACTCTCACTATCTCCACTTCTCACTATCTCCACTCTCACTATCTCCGCTCTGACAATCGCCGCTCTCACCATCTCCAATCTCACACTCTTCACTCTCACTCTCTCCATTCTCACTATCTCCAATCTCACTCTCTCCACTCTCACTATCTCCTATTTCACTATCTCCACTCTCACTCTCTTCACTCTCACTCTCTGCACTCACTATCTCCACTCTCACTATCTCCGTTCTGACTATCTCCGCTATCACTATCTCCAATCTCACACTCTCCACTGTCACTCTCTCCAATCTCACTATCTTCAATCTCACTCCCTCCGCTCTCACTATCTCCCCTCTAACCATCTCCACTCTCACAATCTCCACTCTCACTATCTCCAGTATCACTATCTCCACTCTCAGTAACTCGACTCTCACTCTCTCCACTCTCACTATCTCCACTCTCACTATCTCCACACTCACTCGCTCCACTCTCACTATCTCCACTCTAACTATCTCCACTCTCACTATCTCCACTCTCACTCTCTCCACTCTCACCATCTCCACTCTCACTATCTCCACTCTCACTATCTCCACTCTCACTCTCTCTATTCCCACTATCTCCACTCTCACTATCTCCACTCTCACTATCTCCACTCTAACTCTCTCCATTCTCACCATCTCCACTCTCACTATCTCCACTATAACTCTCTCCACTCTCACTATCTCCACTCTCACTATCTCCACTCTCACTCTCTCCACTCTCACTAACTCCACTCTCACTATCTCCACTCTCACTCTCTCCATTCTCTCAATCTCCACTCTCACTATCTCAACTCTCAATCTCTCCACACTCACTTTCACCACTCTCAGTATCTCCACTCTCACGATCTCCGTTCTCACTATCTCCGCTCTCACTATCTCTCACTCTCACTCTTTCCACTCTCATTATCTCAACTCTCATTATCTCCACTCTCACTATTTCCACTATCTCTCTCATCACTCTCACTCTATCCACTCTCTCTATCTCCACTTTCAATATCTCCACTCTCACTATCTCCACTATCACTCTCTCCACGCTCACTCTATCCACTCTCACTATCTCCACTCTCACTATCTCCACTCTGACTATCTCCACTCTCACTATGTCCGCTCTCACTATTACCGCTCTCACTATCTCCGCTCTTACTATCTCCACTCTCAATGTCTCCACTCTCACTATCTCCGCTCTCACTCTCTTCGCTCTCACTATCTCCACTCTCACTCTCTCCACTCTCACTATCTCCGGTCTCTCTCTCTCCTCTCTCACTATCTCAAATCTCAGTATCTCCACTCTCAATTTCTCCACTCTCACTATCTCCACACTCACTATCTCCACTCTCACTTTCTCCTCTCTCACTATCTCCACACTCACTCTCTCCACTTTCACTCTCTTCACTCTCACTTTCCCCACTCTAACAATCTCCACTTTCACCATCTCCACTCTCACTCTCTCCACTCTCACGATCTCTACTCTCACTATCTCTGCTCTCAATATCTCCACTCTCACTATGTCCACTCTCACTCTCTCCACTCTCACTATCTCCACTCTCACTATCTCCACTCTCACTATCTCCACTCTCACTATCTCCTCTCTCACTATCTCCAGTCTCACTATATCCACTCTTACTATCTCCACTCTCACTATGTCCACTCTCACTCTCGCCACTCTCACTATCTCCACTCTCACTATCACCACTATCAATATCTACACTCTCACTATCTCCACTCTCACTATCTCCACTCTCACTTTCTCCAACTCTCACTCTCTCCATTCTCACCCACTCCACCCTCACTATCTCCACTCTCACTATCTCCACTCTCTATTTGTCCACTCATTATCACCACTCTCACTTTCTCCACTCTCACTATCTCCACTCTCACTCCCTCCGCTCTCACTATCTCCACTCTCACTATCTCGACTCTCACTATCTCCACTCTCACTAACTCCACTCTCAATCTCTCCACTCTCAATATCTCCAATCTCACTCACTCCACCCTCACTATCTCCACACTCAATATCTCCATTCTCACTCACTCCAGTCCCACTATCTCCACTCTCACTCTCTCCACTCTCATTCTCTCCACTCTCACTCTCTCCACTCACACTCTCTCCACTCTCATTATCTCCTCTATAACTATCTCCACTCTCAATCTCTCCACTCTCACTATCTCCACTGTCACTATCTCCACTCTCACTATCACCACTCTCACTATCTCCACTCTCACTGTCTCCACTCTCACTATCTCCACTCTCACTCATTCCACTCTCACTCTCTCCAATCTCACTATCTCCGCTCTCTCTATCTACGTTCTCACTATCTCCGCTCTCACTATCTCCACTCTCACTATCTCCGCTCTCAATATCTCTGATCTCAATTTCTCCACTCTCACTTTCTCCACTCTCATTATCTCCACTCTCACTCTCTCTACTCTCAGTATCTCCACTCTCATTATCTCCACTCCCACTATCTCCACTCTCACTATCTCAACTCTCACTCTCTCCGCTCTCACTCTCTCCTCTCTCACTCTCTCCAATCTCACTATTTCCACTCTCCCTATCTCCAATCTCACTTTCTCTACTCTCACTGTCTCCGCTCTCACTCTCTCCACTCTCACTATCTCCACTCTCACTATCTCCAATCTCACTCTCTCTACTCCCACTATCTCCACTCTCACTATCTCCACTCCCACTATCTCCACTCTCACTATCTCAACTCTCACTCTCTCCGCTCTCACTCTCTCCTCTCTCACTCTCTCCAATCTCACTATTTCCACTCTCACTATCTCCACTCTCACTTTCTCTACTCTCACTGTCTCCGCTCTCACTCTCTCCACTCTCACTATCTCCACTCTCACTATCTCCACTCTCACTCTCTCTACTCCCACTATCTCCACTCTCACTATCTCCACTCTCACTATCTCCGCTCTAACTCTCTCCACTCTCACCATCTCCACTCTCACTATCTCCACTCTCACTCTCTCCAATCTCACTATCTCCACTCTCACTACCTCCACTCTCACTACCAGCACTCACAGTATCTCCGCTCTCACCATTTCAGGACTCACTATCTCCGCTCTCCCTATCTCTCACTCTCACTCTCTCCACTCTCACTCTCTCCACTCTCACTATCTCCACTCTCACTTTCTCCACTCTCACTATCTCCACTCTCACTCTCCCCACTCCCACTCTATTCACTCTCACTTTCCCCACTCTCACAATCTCCACTTTCACTATCTCCACTCTCACTCTCTCCACTCTCACCATGTCCACTCTCACTCTCTCCACTCTCAGTATCTCCACTCTCACTATCTTCACTCTCACTATCTCCATTCTCAATATCTCCACTCTCACTATCTCCACTCTCACTATCTCCACTCTCAGTGTCTCCTCTCTCACTATCTCCACTCTCTCTATCACAAGTCTCACTATATCCACTCTCACTCTCTCCACTCTCACGATCTCTACTCTCACTATCTCTGCTCTCAATATCTCCACTCTCACTATGTCCACTCTCACTCTCTCCACTCTCACTATCTCCACTCTCACTATCTCCACTCTCACTATCTCCACTCTCACTATCTCCTCTCACACTATCTCCAGTCTCACTATATCCACTCTTACTATCTCCACTCTCACTATGTCCACTCTCACTCTCGCCACTCTCACTATCTCCACTCTCACTATCACCACTATCAATATCTACACTCTCACTATCTCCACTCTCACTATCTCCACTCTCACTTTCTCCAACTCTCACTCTCTCCATTCTCACCCACTCCACCCTCACTATCTCCACTCTCACTATCTCCACTCTCTTTTTGTCCACTCATTATCACCACTCTCACTTTCTCCACTCTCACTATCTCCACTCTCACTCCCTCCGCTCTCACTATCTCCACTCTCACTATCTCGACTCTCACTATCTCCACTCTCACTAACTCCACTCTCAATCTCTCCACTCTCAATATCTCCAATCTCACTCACTCCACCCTCACTATCTCCACACTCAATATCTCCATTCTCACTCACTCCAGTCCCACTATCTCCACTCTCACTCTCTCCACTCTCATTCTCTCCACTCTCACTCTCTCCACTCACACTCTCTCCACTCTCATCATCTCCTCTATAACTATCTCCACTCTCAATCTCTCCACTCTCACTATCTCCACTGTCACTATCTCCACTCTCACTATCACCACTCTCACTATCTCCACTCTCACTATCTCCACTCTCACTATCTCCACTCTCACTCATTCCACTCTCACTCTCTCCAATCTCACTATCTCCGCTCTCTCTATCTACGTTCTCACTATCTCCGCTCTCACTATCTCCACTCTCACTATCTCCGCTCTCAATATCTCTGATCTCAATCTCTCCACTCTCACTTTCTCCACTCTCATTATCTCCACTCTCACTCTCTCTACTCTCAGTATCTCCACTCTCATTATCTCCACTCCCACTATCTCCACTCTCACTATCTCAACTCTCACTCTCTCCGCTCTTACTCTCTCCTCTCTCACTCTCTCCAATCTCACTATTTCCACTCTCCCTATCTCCACTCTCACTTTCTCTACTCTCACTGTCTCCGCTCTCACTCTCTCCACTCTCACTATCTCCACTCTCACTATCTCCAATCTCACTCTCTCTACTCCCACTATCTCCACTCTCACTATCTCCACTCCCACTATCTCCACTCTCACTATCTCAACTCTCACTCTCTCCGCTCTCACTCTCTCCTCTCTCACTCTCTCCAATCTCACTATTTCCACTCTCACTATCTCCACTCTCACTTTCTCTACTCTCACTATCTCCGCTCTCACTCTCTCCACTCTCACTATCTCCACTCTCACTATCTCCACTCTCACTCTCTCTACTCCCACTATCTCCACTCTCACTATCTCCACTCTCACTATCTCCGCTCTAACTCTCTCCACTCTCACCATCTCCACTCTCACTATCTCCACTCTCACTCTCTCCAATCTCACTATCTCCACTCTCACTACCTCCACTCTCACTACCAGCACTCACAGTATCTCCGCTCTCACCATTTCAGGACTCACTATCTCCGCTCTCCCTATCTCTCACTCTCACTCTCTCCACTCTCACTCTCTCCACTCTCACTATCTCCACTCTCACTTTCTCCACTCTCACTATCTCCACTCTCACTCTCTCCACTCCCACTCTATTCACTCTCACTTTCCCCACTCTCACAATCTCCACTTTCACTATCTCCACTCTCACTCTCTCCACTCTCACCATGTCCACTCTCACTCTCTCCACTCTCAGTATCTCCACTCTCGCTATCTTCACTCTCACTATCTCCATTCTCAATATCTCCACTCTCACTATCTCCACTCTCACTATCTCCACTCTCAGTGTCTCCTCTCTCACTATCTCCACTCTCTCTATCACAAGTCTCACTATATCCACTCTCACTCTCTCCACTCTCACGATCTCTACTCTCACTATCTCTGCTCTCAATATCTCCACTCTCACTATCTCCAATCTCACTATCTCCTCTCTCACTTTCTCCAATTCTCACTCTCTCCATTCTCACCCGCTCCACCCTCACTAACTACACTCTCACTATCTCCACTCTCACTTTGTCCACTCATTATCTCCACTTTCACTTTCTCCACTCTCACTTTCTCGACTCTCACTTCCTCCGCTCTCACTATCTCCACTCTCACTATCTCCACTCTCACTATCTCCAATCTCACTAACTCCACTCTCACTATCTCCACAATCACTATCACCATTCTCACTCACTCCAGTCCCACTATCTCCACTATCACTATCTCCACTCTCAATCTCACCACTCTCACTATCTCCAGTCTCAATATCTCCACTCTCACTATCACCACTCTCACTATCTCCACTCTCACTATCTCCACTCTCAGTATCTCCACTCTCCTTCTCTCCACTCTCACTCTCCCCACTCTCACAATTTCCACTCTCACTATCTCCACTCTTACTTTCTACACTCTCAATATCTCCGCTTTCACTCTCTCCACTCTCACTATCTCCACTCTCGCTAGCTCCACTCTCACTATCTCCACTCTCACTATATCCGCTGTGACTATTGCCGCTCTCACCATCTCCAAGCTCACAATCTCCACTCTCACTCTCTCCACTCTCACTATCTCCATTCTCACTCTCTCCGCTCTCACTATCTCCCCTCTAACCATCTCCACTCTCACAATCTCCACTCTCACTATCTCCAGTATCACTATCTCCACTCTCACTAACTCGACTCTCACTCTCTCCATTCTCACCCGCTCCACCCTCACTATCTCCATTCTCACTATCTCCACTCTCACTTTGTCCACTCATTATCACCACTCTCACTTTCTCCACTCTCACTATCTCCACTCTCACTCCCTCCGCTCTCACTATCTCCACTCTCACTATCTCGACTCTCACTATCTCCACTCTCACTAACTCCACTCTCACTCTCTCCACTCTCAATATCTCCAATCTCACTCACTCCACTCTCACTATCTCCACACTCACTATCTCCATTCTCACTCACTCCAGTCCCACTATCTCCACTCTCACTCTCTCCACTCTCTTCTCTCCACTCTCACTCTCTCCACTCTCACTCTCTCCACTCTCATTATCTCCTCTATCACTATCTCCACTCTCAATCTCTCCACTCTCACTATCTCCACTGTCACTATCTCCACTCTCACTATCACCACTCTCACTATCTCCACTCTCACTATCTCCACTCTCACTATCTCCACTCTCACTAACTCCACTCTCACTCTCTCCACTCTCAATATCTCCAATCTCACTCACTCCACTCTCACTATCTCCACACTCACTATCTCCATTCTCACTCACTCCAGTCCCACTATCTCCACTCTCACTCTCTCCACTCTCTTCTCTCCACTCTCACTCTCTCCACTCTCACTCTCTCCACTCTCATTATCTCCTCTATCACTATCTCCACTCTCAATCTCTCCACTCTCACTATCTCCACTGT
The DNA here is from genome assembly GCF_964194155.1 of Cetorhinus maximus. Classification (NCBI taxonomy): domain Eukaryota; kingdom Metazoa; phylum Chordata; class Chondrichthyes; order Lamniformes; family Cetorhinidae; genus Cetorhinus; species Cetorhinus maximus. The sequence goes on from NW_027597254.1 coordinate 13,082, forward strand.
CACTATCTCCACTCTCACTATCACCACTCTCACTATCTCCACTCTCACTATCTCCACTCTCACTATCTCCACTCTCACTCATTCCACTCTCACTCTCTCCAATCTCACTATCTCCGCTCTCACTATCTACGTTCTCACTATCTCCGCTTTCACTATCTCCACTCTCACTATCTCCGCTCTCAATATCTCTGATCTCATCTCTCTCCACTCTCACTTTCTCCACTCTCATTATCTCACTCTCACTCTCTCTACTCTCAGTATCTCCACTCTCATTATCTCCACTCCCACTATCTCCACTCTCACTATCTCAACTCTCACTCTCTCCACTCTCACTCTCTCCACTCTCATTCTCTCCAATCTCACTATTTCCACTCTCACTATCTCCACTCTCACTTTCTCTACTCTCACTGTCTCCGCTCTCACTCTCTCCGCTCTCACTATCTCCAATCTCACTATCTCCATTCTCACTACCTCCACTCTCAATATCTACGCTCTGACAATCTCCGCTATCACTATCTCCAATCTCACACTCTCCACTGTCACTCTCTCCAATCTCACTATCTCCAATATCACTCCCTCCCCTCTCACTATCTCCCCTCTAACCATCTCCACTCTCACAATCTCCACTCTCACTATCTCCAGTTTCACTATCTCCACTCTCACTAACTCGACTCTCACTCTCTCCACTCTCACTATCTCCACTCTCACTATCTCCACACTCACTCGCTCCACTCTCACTATCTCCACTCTCACTATCTCCACTCTCACTATCTCCACTCTCACTCTCTCTACTCCCACTATCTCCACTCTCACCATCTCCACTCTCACTATCTCTACTCTCACTCTCTCCAATCTCACTATCTCCACTCTCACTCTCTCCACTCTCACTACCAGCACTCACAGTATCTCCGCTCTCACCATTTCAGGACTCACTATCTCCGCTCTCCCTATCTCTCACTCTCACTCTCTCCACTCTCACTCTCTCCACTCTCACTATCTCCTCTCTCACTTTCTCCGCTCTCACTATCTCCACTCTCACTCTCTGCACTCTCACTCTATTCATTCTCACTTTCCCCACTCTCACAATCTCCACTTTCACTATCTCCACTCTCACTCTCTCCACTCTCACGATCTCCACTCTCACTTCTCCACTCTCACTATCTCCACTCTCACCATCTCCACTCTCACTATCTCCACTCTCTCTATCACAAGTCTCACTATTTCCACTCTCACTATCTCCACTCTCACTATCTCCACTCTCACTCTCTCCACTCTCACTATCTCCACTCTCACTATCTCCACTCTCAATATCTCCACTCTAACTAACTCCACTCTCACTATCTCCTCTCTCACTTTCTCCACTCTCACTTTGTCCACTCATTATTTCCACTCTCACTTTCTCCACTCACACTATCTCCACTTTCAATCACTCCGCTCTCAATATCTCCACTCTCACTATCTCCACTCTCACTATCTCCACTCTCACTAACTCCACTCTCACTCTCTCCACTCTCACTATCTCCACTCTCACTCACTCCACTCTCACTATCTCCACACTCACAATCTCCATTCTCACTCACTCCAGTCCCACTATCTCCACTCTCACTCACTCCACTCTCAATCTCTCCACTTTCACTCTCTCACGCTCCACTCTCATTATCTCCACTATCACTATCTCCACTCTCAATCTCTCCACTCTCACTATCTCCACTCTCACTATCTCCACTCTCACTATCACCACTCTCACTATCTCTACTCTCACTATCTCCACTCTCACTATCTCCACTCTCACTCATTCCACTCTCACTCACTCGACTCCCACTATCTCCATCTCACTATCTCCACTCTCACTCTCTCCACTCACTCTCTCCACTCTCACTATGTCCACTCTCACTATCTCCACTCTCACTATCTCTGCTTTCACTCTCTCCGCTCTCACTATCTCCACTCTCGTTATCTCCACTCTAACTATCTCCACTCTCACTATCTCCGCTCCGCCTATCGCCGCTCTCACCATCGCCAATCTCACACTCTCCACTATCACTCTCTCCACTCTCACTATCTCCAAACTCACTCTCTCCGCTCTCACTATCTCGAATCTCAATATCTCCACTCTCACTATCTCCTCTCTCACTTTCTCCGCTCTCACTATCTCCACTCTCACTCTCTCCACTCTCACGATCTCCACTCTCACTATCTCCGCTCTCACTATCTCCACTCTCACCATCTCCACTCTCACTATCTCCACTCTCTCTATCACAAGTCTCACTATTTCCACTCTCACTATCTCCACTCTCACTATCTCCACTCTCACTCTCTCCACTCTCACTATCTCCACTCTCACTATCTCCACTCTCAATATCTCCACTCTAACTAACTCCTCTCTCACTATCTCCTCTCTCACTTTCTCCAACTCTCACTCTCTCCATTCTCACCCGCTCCACCCTCACTATCTCCACTCTCACTATCTCCACTCTCACTTTGTCCACTCATTATCTCCACTCTCACTTTCTCCACTCACACTATCTCCACTTTCAATCACTCCGCTCTCACGATCTCCGTTCTCACTATCTCCGCTCTCACTATCTCTCACTCTCACGTTCTCCACTCTCACTCTCTCCACTCTCACTATCTCCACTCTCACTATCTCCCCTCTCACTATCTCCGCTATCACTCTCTCCACTCTCACTCGATCCACTCTCACTATCTCCACTCTCACTATCTCCACTCTGACTATCTCCACACTCACTATGTCCGCTCTCACTATCTCCGCTCTCACTATCTCCACTCTTACTATCTCCACTCTCAATGTCTCCACTCTCACTATCTCCGCTCTCACTCTCTTCGCTCTCACTATCTCCACTCTCAATATCTTGACTCTCACCATCTCCACTCTCACTCTCTCCGCTCTCACTATCTCCACACCCACTATCTCCACTCTCACTATCTCCACTCACAATCTCTCCACTCTCACTATCTCCGTTTTCTCTCTCTCCACTCTCACTCTCTCAACTCTCAGTATCTCCACTCTCCCTCTCTCCACTCTCACTATCTCCACATTCACTATCTCCACTCTCACTTTCTCCTCTCTCACTATCTCCACTCTCACTCTCTCCACTCTCACTCTCTTCACTCTCTCTTTCCCCACTCTCACATTCTCCACTTTCACTACCTGCACTCTCACTCTCTCCACTCTCACGATCTCCGCTCTCACTATCTCCGCTCTCACTATGTCCACTCTCACTCTCTGCACTCTCACTATCTCCACACTCACTATCTCCACTCTCACTATCTCCACTCTCACTATGTCCACTCTCACTCTCTACACTCTCACTATCTCCACTCTCACTATCTCCACTCTTACTATCTCCACTTCACTATCTCCACTCTCACTATCTCCATTCTCTCTATCTCCAGTCTCACTATATCCACTCTCACTATCTCCACTCTCACTATGTCCACTCTCACTCTCTGCACTCTCACTTTCTCCACACTCACTATCTCCACTCTCAATATCTCCACTCTCACTATCTCCACTCTCACTATCTCCTCTCTCACTTTCTCCAAATCTCACTCTCTCCACTCTCACCCGCTCCACCCTCACTATCTCCACTCTCACTATCTCCACTCTCACTTTGTCCACTCATTATTACCACTCTCACTTTCTCCACTCTCACTATCTCCACTCTCACCCCCTCCGCTCTCACTATCTCCACTCTCACTATCTCCACTCTCACTATCTCCACTCTCACTAACTCCACTCTCACTCTCTCCATTCTCACTATCTCCACTCTCACTCACTCCATTCTCACTATCTCAACACTCACTATCTCCACTCTCACTCTCTCCACTCTCAATCTCTCCACTCTCAGTCTCTCCACTCTCACTCTCTCCACTCTCTCTTTCACCACTCTCACTATCTCCACTCTCACTATCTCCACTCTCACTATCTCCACTCTGACTCGTTCCACTCACACTCTCTCCACTCCCACTATCTCCACGCTCACTATCTCCACTCTCACACTCTCCTCTCTCATTCACTCCACTCTCACTCTCTCCACTCTCACTATGTCCACTTTCACTATCGCCACTCTTACTTTCTCCCATCTCACTATCTCCGCTTTCACTCTCTCCGCTCTCACTATCTCCACTCTCACTTTCTCCACTCTCACTATCTCCACTCTCACTATCTCCGCTCTGACAATCGCCGCTCTCACCATCTCCAATCTCACACACTCCAATCTCACTCTCTCCATTCTCACTATCTCCAATCTCACTCTCTACGCTCTCACTATCTCCAATCTCACTATCTCCACTCTCACTCTCTCCACTCTCACTCTCTGCACTTTCACTATCTCCACTCTCACTATCTCCGTTCTGACTATCTCCGCTATCACTATCTCCAATCTCACACTCTCCACTGTCACTCTCTCCAATCTCACTATCTTCAATCTCACTCCCTCCGCTCTCACTCTATCCCCTCCAACCATCTCCACTCTCACAATCTCCACTCTCACTATCTCCAGTATCACTATCTCCACTCTCAGTAACTCGACTCTCACTCCCTCCACTCTAACTATCTCCACTCTCACTATCTCCACTCTCACTCTCTCCACTCTTACCATCTCCACTCTAACTTTCTCCACTCTCACTATCTCCACTCTCACTCTCTCTATTCCCACTATCTCCACTCTCACTATCTCCACTCTCACTATCTCCACTCTATCTCTCTCCACTCTCACCATCTCCACTCTCACTATCAACACTCTAACTCTCTCCACTCTCACTATCTCCACTCTCACTATCTCCACTCTCACTCTCTCCACTCTCACTAACGCCACTCTCACTATCTCCACTCTCACTCTCTCCACTCTCTCAATCTCGACTCTCAGTATCTCCACTCTCACTATCTCCACTCTCTCTATCACAAGTCTCACTATTTCCAGTCTTACTATCTCCACTCTCACTATGTCCACTCTCACTCTCTCCACTCTCACTATCTCCACTCTCACTATCTCCACTCTCAATATCTCCACTCCAACTAACTCCACTCTCACTATCTCCTCTCTCACTTTCTCCAACTCTCACTCTCTCCATTCTCACCCGCTCCACCCTCACTATCTCCACTCTCACTATCTCCACTCTCACTTTGCCCACTCATTATCTCCACTCTCACTTTCTCCACTCACACTATCTCCACTTTCACTCACTCCGCTCTCACTATCTCCACTCTCACTATCTCCACTCTCACTATCTCCACTCTCACTAACTCCACTCTCACTCTCTCCATTCTCACTATCTCCACTCTCACTCACTCCATTCTCACTATCTCAACACTCACTATCTCCACTCTCACTCTCTCCACTCTCAATCTCTCCACTCTCAGTCTCTCCACTCTCACTCTCTCCACTCACATTATCTCCACTATCACTATCTCCACTCTCAATCACTCCACTCTCACTATCTCCACTCTCACTATCTCCACTCTCTCTTTCACCACTCTCACTATCTCCACTCTCACTATCTCCACTCTCACTATCTCCACTCTGACTCGTTCCACTCACACTCTCTCCACTCCCACTATCTCCACGCTCACTATCTCCACTCTCACACTCTCCTCTCTCATTCACTCCACTCTCACTCTCTCCACTCTCACTATGTCCACTTTCACTATCGCCACTCTTACTTTCTCCCATCTCACTATCTCCGCTTTCACTCTCTCCGCTCTCACTATCTCCACTCTCACTTTCTCCACTCTTACTATCTCCACTCTCACTATCTCCGCTCTGACAATCGCCGCTCTCACCATCTCCAATCTCACACACTCCAATCTCACTCTCTCCATTCTCACTATCTCCAATCTCACTCTCTACGCTCTCACTATCTCCAATCTCACTATCTCCACTCTCACTCTCTCCACTCTCACTCTCTGCACTTTCACTATCTCCACTCTCACTATCTCCGTTCTGACTATCTCCGCTATCACTATCTCCAATCTCACACTCTCCACTGTCACTCTCTCCAATCTCACTATCTTCAATCTCACTCCCTCCGCTCTCACTCTATCCCCTCCAACCATCTCCACTCTCACAATCTCCACTCTCACTATCTCCAGTATCACTATCTCCACTCTCAGTAACTCGACTCTCACTCTCTCCACTCTAACTATCTCCACTCTCACTATCTCCACTCTCACTCTCTCCACTCTTACCATCTCCACTCTAACTTTCTCCACTCTCACTATCTCCACTCTCACTCTCTCTATTCCCACTATCTCCACTCTCACTATCTCCACTCTCACTATCTCCACTCTCACTCTCTCCACTCTCACTAACGCCACTCTCACTATCTCCACTCTCACTCTCTCCACTCTCTCAATCTCGACTCTCAGTATCTCCACTCTCACTATCTCCACTCTCTCTATCACAAGTCTCACTATTTCCAGTCTTACTATCTCCACTCTCACTATGTCCACTCTCACTCTCTCCACTCTCACTATCTCCACTCTCACTATCTCCACTCTCAATATCTCCACTCCAACTAACTCCACTCTCAGTATCTCCTCTCTCACTTTCTCCAACTCTCACTCTCTCCATTCTCACCCGCTCCACCCTCACTATCTCCACTCTCACTATCTCCACTCTCACTTTGCCCACTCATTATCTCCACTCTCACTTTCTCCACTCACACTATCTCCACTTTCACTCACTCTGCTCTCACTATCTCCACTCTCACTATCTCCACTCTCACTATCTCCACTCTCACTAACTCCACTCTCACTCTCTCCACTCTCACTATCTCCACTCTCACTCACTCCACTCACTCTCTCCACTCTCACTATGTCCACTCTCACTATCTCCACTCTTAGTTTCTCCACTCTCACTATCTCTGCTTTCACTCTCTCCGCTCTCACTATCTCCACTCTCGTTATCTCCACTCTAACTATCTCCACTCTCACTATCTCCGCTCCGCCTATCGCCGCTCTCACCATCGCCAATCTCACACTCTCCACTATCACTCTCTCCACTCTCACTATCTCCAAACTCACTCTCTCCGCTCTCACTATCTCGAATCTCAATATCTCCTCTCTCACTTTCTCCACGCTCAATATCTCCACTATCACTATATCCACTTTCACTATCTCCACTCTCACTCTCTCCGCCCTCACTATCTCCACTCTTACTATCTCCACTCTCACTATCTCCACTCTCTCTATCTCCACTCTCACTCTCTCCACTCTCACTATCTCCACTCTCACTATCTCCACTCTCACTATCCCCATCTCACTATCTCCACTCTCACTATCTCCAGTCTCAGTCTCTCCACTCTCACTCTCTCCACTCTTACAATCTCCACTCTCACTATCTCCACTCTCACTCTCTCCACTCTCACTCTTCCAGTCTCACTATCACCACTCTCACTATCCCCGCTCTGACGATCTCCGCTATCACTATCTCCAATCTCACACTCTCCACTGTCACAGTCTCCAATCTCACTATCTCCAATCTCACTCTCTCCGCTCTCACTATCTCCCGTCTAACCATCTCGACTCTCACAATCTCCACTCTCACTATCTCCAGTATCACTATCTCCACTCTCACTTACTCGACTCTCACTCTCTCCGCTCTAACTATCTCCACTCTCACTATCTCCACTCTCACTCTTTCCACTCTCACTATCTCCACTCTCACTATCTCCACTCTTACTATCTCCAATCTCACTCTCTCTACTCCACTATCTCAACTCTCACTATCTCCACTCTCACTATCTCCACTCTAACTCTATCCACTCTCACCACCTCCACTCTCACTATCTCCACACTCACTCTCTAGACTCTCACTAACTCCACTCTCACTATCTCCACTCTCACTCTCTCCACTCTCACTAACTCCACTCTCACTATCTCCACTCTCACCCTCTCCACTCTTACTCTCTCCGCTCTCACTATCTCCACTCTCACTATCTCCACTCTCACTATCTCCATCTCACTATCTCCACTCTCACTATCTCCGCTCTGACTATCTCCGCTATCAAATCTCCAATCTCACCTTCTCCACTGTCACTCTCTCCAATCTCACTATCTCCAATCTCACTCCCTCCGCTCTCACTATCTCCCCACAAACCATCGCCACTCTCACAATCTCCACTCTCACTATCTCCAGTATCACTATCTCCACTCTCACTAACTCGACTCTCACTCTCTCCACTCTAACTAACTCCTCTCTCACTATCTCCACTCTCACTCTCTCCACTCTCACTATCTCCACTCTCACTATCTCCACTCTCACTATCTCCACTCTCACTCTCTCTACTCCCACTATCTCCACTCTCACAATCTCCATTCTCATTATCTCCACTCTAACTCTCTCCACTCTCACCATCTCCACTCTCACTATCTCCACTCTCACTCTCTCCATTCTCACTATCTCCACTCTCACTATCTCCACTCTCACTCTCTCAACTCTTACTACCTCCACTCTCACTATCTCCACTCTCACTCTCTCCACTCTCTCAATCTCCACTCTCACTATCTCCTCTATCACTCTCTCCACTCTCACTATCTCCACTCTCACTAACTCCACTCTCACTTCCTCCAATCTCTCAATCTCCACTCTCACTCTCTCCACTCCCACTATCACCACTCTCAGTATCTCCACTCTCACGATCTCCGGTCTCACTATCTCCGCTCTCACTATCTCTCACACTCACTCTCTCCACTCCCACACTCTGCACTCTCACTATCTCCGCTCTCAATATCACCACACTCACTATCTCCACTATCACTCTCTCCACTCTCACCATATCCTCTCTCACTATCTCCTCTTTCACTATCTCCACTCTCACTATGTCCGCTCTCACTATCACCGCTCTCACTATTTCCACTCTCACTATATCCACTCTCAATGTCCCCACTCTCACTATCTCCGCTCTCACTCTCTTCGCTCTCACTATCTCCACTCTCATTATCTCCACTCCCACAATCTCCACTCTCACTAACTCAACTCTCACTATCTCCACTCTCACTCTCTCCACTCTCACTCTCTCTACTCTCACTATTTCCACTCTCACGAACTCCACTCTCACTTTCTCTACTCTCACTATCTCCGCTCTCCCTCTCTTCGCTCTCACTATCTCCACTCTCACTCTATCCACTCTCACTCTCTCCACTCTCACGATCTCCACTCTCATTATCTCCACTCCCACTATCTCCACTCTCACTATCTTCACTCTCACTATCTCAACTCTCACTCTCTCCACTCTCACTCTCTCCACTCTCACTCTCTCCACTCTCACTATTTCCACTCTCACTATCTCCACTCTCACTATCCCTTCTCTCAATATCTCCACTCTCACCATCTTTACTCTCACTCTCTCCGCTCTCAATATCTCCACTCTCACTATCTCCACACTCACTATCTCCAACCTCAATCTCTCCACTATCACTATCTCCGGACTCCCTCTCTCCACTCTCACTCTCTCAACTCTCACTATCTCCACTCTCACTCTCTCCACTCTCACTATCTCCACACTTACTATCTCCACTCTCACTTTCTCCACTCTCACTATCTCCACTCTCACTCTCTCCACTCTCACTCTCTCCACTCTCACTATCTCCAATCTCATTATCTCCACTCCCACTATCTCCACTCTCACTATCTCAACTCTCACTCTCTCCACTCTCACTCTCTCCACTCTCACTCTCTCCACTCTCATTATTTCCACTCTCACTATCTCCACTCCCACTTTCTCTACTCTCACTATCTCCGCTCTCACTCTCTCCGCTCTCACTATCTCCAATCTCACTATCTCCATTCTCACACTCTCCACTCTCACTATCTCCGCTCTGACTATCTCCGCTATCACTATCTCCAATCTCACACTCTCCACTGTCACTCTCTCCAAGCTCACTATCTCCAATCTCACTCTCTCCCCTCTCACTATCTCCCCTCTAACCATCTCCATTCTAACAATCTCAACTCTCACTTTCTCCAGTCCCATTATCTCCACTCTCATTCTCTTCACTCTCACTTTCCCCACTCTCAATCTCTCCACTTTCATTCTCTCTTTCTCCTCTCTCATTATCTCCACAATCACTATCTCCACTCTCTATCTCTCCACTCTCACTATCTCCACTCTCACTATCTCCACTCTCACTATCACCACAATCACTATCTCCACTCTCACTATCTCCACTCTCACTATCTCCACTCTCACTCATTCCACTCTCACTCACTCCACTCCCACTATCTCCACTCTCACTATCGCCACTCTCACTCTCTCCACTCTCACTTTCTCGACTCACTCTCTCCACTCTCACTATGTCCACTCTCACAATCACCGCTTTCACTCTCGCCACTCTCACTATCTCCACTCTCACTATCTCCACTCTCACTATCTCCAATCTCACTATCTCCGCTCTGCCTATCGCCGCTCTCACCATCTCCAATCTCAGACTCTCCACTGTCACTCTCTCCAATCTTACTATCTCCAAATTCCCTCCCTCCCCTCTCACTATCTCCCCTCTAACCATCTCCACTCTCACAATCTCCACTCTCACTATCTCCAGTTTCACTATCTCCACTCTCACTAACTCGACTCTCACTCTCTCCACTCTAAATATCTCCACTCTCAATATCTCCACTCTCACTCTCTCCACTCTCACTATCTCCACTCTCACTAGCTCCACTCTCACTATCTCCACTCTCACTCTCTCTACTCCCACTATCTCCACTCTCACTATCTCCACTCTCACTATCTCCACTCTAACTCTCTCCACTGTCACCATCACCACTCTCACTATCTCCACTCTCACTCTCTCCAATCTCACTATGTCCACTCTCACTCTCTCCACTCTCACGATCTCCGCTCTCACTATCTCTGCTCTCACTATCTCCACTCTCACTATGTCCAATCTCACTCTCTACACTCTCACTCTCTCCACTCTCACGATCTCCGCTCTCACTATCTCCGCTCTCACTATCTCCACTCTCACTATGTCCAATCTCACTCTCTCCACTCTCACTATCTCCACTCTCACTATCTCCACTCTCACTATCTCCATTCTCACTATCTCCACTCTCACTATCTCCACTCTCACTATCTCCACTCTCACTATCTCCACTCTCACTATCTCCACTCTCTCTATCTCCAGTCTCACTATATCCACTCTCACTATCTCCACTCTCACTATATCCACTCTCACTCTTTCCACTCTCACTATCTCCACTCTCACTATCTCCACTCTCAATATCTCCACTCTCACTATCTCCACTCTCACTATCTCCTCTCTCACTTTCTCCAACTCTCACTCTCTCCATTCTCACCCACTCCACCCTCACTATCTCCACTCTCACTATCTCCACTCTCACTTTGTCCACTCATTATCTACACTCTCATTTTCTCCACTCACACTATCTCCACTTTCACTCACTCTGCACTCACTATCTCCACTCTCTCTATCTCCACTCTCACTATCTCCACTCTCACTAACTCCACTCTCACTCTCTCCACTCTCACTATCTACACTCTCACTCACTCCACTCTCACTATCTCCACACTCACTATCTCCATTCTCACTCACTCCAGTCCCACTATCTCCACTCTCACTCTCTCCACTCTCAATCTCTCCACTTTCACTCTCTCTCTCCACTCTCATTAACTCCACTATCACTATCTCCACTCTCAGTCTCTCCACTCTCACTATCTCCACTCTCACTATCTCCACTCTCACTATCACCACACTCACTATCTCCACTCTCACTATCTCCACTCTCACTATCTCCACTCTCACTCATTCCACTCTCACTCACTCCACTCCCACTATCTCCGCTCTCACTATCGCCTCTCTCACTCTCTCCACTCTCACTCTCTCCACTCATTCTCTCCACACTCACTATGTCCACTCTCACTCTCTCCGCTTTAACTCTCTCCACTCTCACTATCTCCACTCTCGCTATCTCCACTCTCACTATCTCCACTCTTACTATCTCCGCTCTGCCTATCGCCGCTCCCACCATCTTCAATCTCACACTCTCCACTATCACTCTCTCCACTCTCACTATCTCCAAACTCACTCTCTCCGCTCTTACTATCTCCAATCTCAATATCTCCACTCTCACTTTCTCCACGCACATTATCTCCACTATCACTATATCCACTTTCACTATCTCGACTCTCACTCTCTCCGCACTCACTATCTCCTCTCTCACTATCTACACTCTCACTATCTCCACTCTCACTCTCTCCACTCTCACTCTCTCTGCTCTCACTATCTCCACTCTCACTATCTCCACTCTCACAATCTCCATCACACTATCTCCACTCTCACTATCTCCGCTCTGACTATCTCCACTATCAAATCTCCCATCTCACCCTCTCCACTGTCACTCTCTCCACTCTCACTATCTCCAGTATCACTATCTCCACTCTCACTAACTCGACTCTCACTCTCTCCACTCTAACTAACTCCTCTCTCACTATCTCCACTCTCACTCTCTCCACTCTCACTATCTCCACTCTCATATCTCCACTCTCACTATCACAACTCTCACTCTCTCTACTCCCACTATCTCCACTCTCACAATCTCCATTCTCACTATCTCCACTCTAACTCTCTCCACTCTCACCATCTCCACTCTCACTATCTCCACTCCTCACTCTCTCCATTCTCACTATCTCCACTCTCACTATCTCCACTCTCACTCTCTCAACTCTTACTACCTCCACTCTCACTATCTCCACTCTCACTCTCTCCACTCTCTCAATCTCCACTCTCACTATCTCCACTATCTCTCTCTCCACTCTCACTATCTCCACTCTCACTAACTCCACTCTCACTCTCTCCACTCTCTCAATCTCCACTCTCACTCTCTCCACTCTCACTATCACCACTCTCAGTATCTCCACTCTCACGATCTCCGGTCTCACTATCTCCGCTCTCACTATCTCTCACACTCACTCTCTCCACTCTCACACTCTCCACTCTCACTATCTCCACTCTCAATATCACCACTCTCACTATCTCCACTATCACTCTCTACACTCTCACCATATCCTCTCTCACTATCTCCACTTTCACTATCTCCACTTCACTATGTCCGCTCTCACTATCACCGCTCTCACTATTTCCACTCTCACTATATCCACTCTCAATGTCCCCACTCTCACTATCTCCGCTCTCACTCTCTTCGCTCTCACTATCTCCACTCTCATTATCTCCACTCCCACAATCTCCACTCTCACTATCTCAACTCTCACTCTCTCCACTCCCACTATCTCCACTCTCACTATCTCCACTCTCACTATCTCAACTCTCACTCTCTCCACTCTCACTCTCTCCACTCTCACTCTCTCCACTCTCACTATTTCCACTCTCACTATCTCCACTCTCACTATCTCTTCTCTCAATATCTCCACTCTCACCATCTTTACTCTCACTCTCTCCGCTCTCAATATCTCCACTCTCACTATCTCCACACTCACTATCTCCCACCTCAATCTCTCCACTATCAGTATCTCCGGACTCCCTCTCTCCACTCTCACTCTCTCAACTCTCACTATCTCCACTCTCACTCTCTCCACTCTCACTATCTCCACACTTACTATCTCCACTCTCACTTTCTCCACTCTCACTATCTCCACTCTCACTCTCTCCACTCTCACTCTCTCCACTCTCACTATCTCCAATCTCATTATCTCCACTCCCACTATCTCCACTCTTACTATCTCAACTCTCACTCTCTCCACTCTCACTCTCTCCACTCTCATTCTCTCCACTCTCACTATTTCCACTCTCACTATCTCCACTCCCACTTTCTCTACTCTCACTATCTCCGCTCTCACTCTCTCCGCTCACACTATCTCCAATCTCACTATCTCCATTCTCACACTCTCCACTCTCACTATCTCCGCTCTGACTATCTCTGCTATCACTATCTCCAATCTCACACTCTCCACTGTCACTCTCTCCAATCTCACTATCTCCAATCTCACGCTCTCCCCTCTCACTATCTCCCCTCTAACCATCTCCATTCTAACAATCTCCACTCTCACTATCTCCAGTATCACTATCTCCACTCTCACTAACTCGACTCTCACTCTCTCCACTCTATCTCCACTCTCACTATCTCCACTCTCACTCTCTCCACTATCACTAGCTCCACTCTCACTATCTCCACTCTCACATTCTCCACTCTCACTCTCTCTACTCCCTCTATCTCCACTCTCACTATCTCCACTCTCACTATCTCCACTCTAACTCTCTCCACTCTCACCATCTCCTCTCTCACTATCTCCACTCTCACTCTCTCCACTCTCACTATCACCACTCTCAGTATCTCCAGTCTCACGAACTCCACTCTCACTTTCTCCACTCTCACTCTCTCCACTCTCTCAATCTCCAATATCACTATCTCCACTCTCACTCTCTCCACTCTCACTATCACCACTCTCAGTGTCTCCACTCTGACGATTTCCGGACTCACTATCTCCGCTCTACTTATCTCTCACTCTCACTCTCTCCAATCTCACTCTCTCCACTCTTACTATTTCCACTCTCACTTTCGCCAATCTCACTATCTCCACTCTCACTCTCACCACTCTCACTCTCTTCACTCTCACTTTCCCCACTCTCACAATCTCCACTTTCACTATCTCCACTCTCACTATCTCCGCTCTACTTATCTCTCACTCTCACTATCTCCAATCTCACTCTTTCCACTCTCACTCTCTCCGCTCTCACTATCTCCACTCTCACTATCTCCACTCTCACTATCTCCATCTCACTATCTCCACTCTAACTATCTCCAGTCACAGTCTCTCCACTCTCACTCTCTCTACTCTTACAATCTCCACTCTCACTATCTCCACACTCACTATCTCCACTCTCACTAACTCGACTCTCACTCTCTCCACACTAACTATCTCCACTCTCACTATCTCCACTCTGACTCTCTCCACTCTCACGATCTCCACTCTCACTATCTCCACTCTCACTATCCCAACTCTCACTTTCTCTGCTCCAACTATCTCCACTCTTACTATCTCCACTCTCACTATCTCCAGTGTAACTCTCTCCACTCTCACCATCTCCACTCTCACTATCTCCACTCTCACTATCTGCACTCTCACTCTCTCCACTCTCACTAACTCCACTCTCACTCTCTCCACTCTCACTCTCTCCACTCTCTCAATCTCGACTCTCACTATCTCCACTCTCACTCTCTCCACTCTCACTATCTCCACTCTCACTATCTCCACTCTCACTCTCTCCACTCTCAGTATCTCCACTCTCACGATCTCCGTTCTCACTATCTCCACTCTCACTATCTCTCACTCTCACTCTCTCCACTCTCACTCTCTCCACTCTCACTATCTCCACTTTCAATATCACCACTCTCACTATCTCGACTATCACTCTCTCCACTCTCACCATATCCACTCTCACTATCTCCACTCTCACTATCTCCACTCTCACTATGTCCGCTCTCACTATTTCCGCTCTCACTATCTCCACTCTCACTATCTCCACTCTCAATGTCCCCACTCTCACTATCTCCGCTCTCACTCTCTTCGCTCTCACTATCTCCACTCTCACTCTGTAAACTCTCACTATCTCCACTCTCAATATCTCCACTCTCACCATCTTTACTCTCACTCTCTCCGCTCTCAATATCTCCACTCTCACTATCTCCACACTCACTATCTCCAACCTCAATCTCCCCACTCTCACTATCTCCGGTCTCTCTCTCTCCACTCTCACACTCTCAACTCTCACTATCTCCACTCTCACTCTCTCCACTCTCACTATCTCCACACTCACTATCTCCAACCTCAATCTCCCCACTCTCACTATCTCCGGTCTCTCTCTCTCCACTCTCACACTCTCAACTCTCACTATCTCCACTCTCACTCTCTCCACTCTCACTATCTCCACAGTAACTATCTCCACTCTCACTTTCTCCACTCTCACTGTCTCCACTCTCACTCTCTTCACTCTCAATCTCTTTACTCTCACTTTCCCCACTCTCACAATCTCCACTTTCACTATCACCACTCTCACTCTCTCCTCTCTCACGATCTCCGCTCTCACTATCTCCGCTCTCACTATCTCCACTCTGACTATGTCCACTCTCACTCTCTCCACTCTCACTCTCTCCACTCTCACTATCTCCACTCTCACTATCTCCACTCTCACTATCTCCACTCTCACTATCTCCACTCACTCTATCTCCAGTATCATTATATCCAGTATCACTTTCTCCACTCTCACTATGTCCACTCTCACTCTCTCCACTCTCACTATCACCACTATCACTATCTCCACTCTCCCTCTCTCCACTCTCACTATCTCCACTCTCACTATCTCCGCTCTGACTATTTCCGCTATCACTATCTCCAATCTCACACTCTCCACTGTCACTCTCTCCAATCTCACTATCTCCAATCTCACTCCCTCCGCTCTCACTATCTCCCCTCTAACCATCTCCACTCTCACATTCTCCACTTTCACTATCTCCAGTATCACTATCTCCACTCTCACTAACTCGACTCTCACTCTCTCCACTCTAACTATCTCCACTGTCACTATCTCCACTCTCACTCTCTCCACTCTCAATATCTCCACTATCACAATCTCCACACTCACTCCCTCCACTCTCACTATCACCACTCTCAGTATCTCCACTCTCACGATTTCTGGACTCACTATCTCCGCTCTACTTATCTCTCACTCTCACTCTCTCCAATCTCACTCTCTCCACTCTCACTATCTCCACTCTCACTTTCTCCACTCCCACTACCTCCACTCTCACTCTCACCACTCTCACACTCTTCAATCTCACTTTCCCCACTCTCACAATCTCCACTTTCACTATCTCCACTCTCACTCTCTCCACTCTCACGAACTCAGCTCTAACTATCTCCGCTCTCACTATCTCCACTCTCACTATGTCCACTCTCACTCTCTCCACTCTCACTATCTCCACTCTCACTATCTCCACTCACACTTTCTCCATTCTCACTATCTCCACTCTCACTATCTCCACTCTCCCTATCTCCACTCTCACTATCTGTACTCTCACTATCTCCACTCTCACTATCTACACTCTCTCTATCTCCAGTCTCACTATGTCCACTCTCAATATCTCCACTCTCACTATGTCCACTCACACTCTCTCCACTCTCACTATCTCCACTCTCACTATCTCCACTCTCAATATCACCACTCTCACTATCTCCTCTCTCACTATCTCTTCTCTCACTTTCCCCAACTCTCACTCTCTCCATTCTCACCCGCTCCACCCTCACTATCTCCACTCTCACTATCTCCACTCTCACTTTGTCCACTCTCACTATCTCCACTCTCACTATGTCCACTATCGATCTCTCCACTCTCACTATCTCCACTCTCACTATCCCCACTCTCACTAACTCCACTCTCACTATCACCACACTCACCATCTCCATTCTCACTCACTCCAGTCCCACTATCTCCACTCTCACTATCTCCACTCTCACTATCTCCACTGTCACTATCTCCACTGTCACTATCTCCACTCTCGCTCATTCCACTCTCACTCTCCCCACTCCAACTATTTCCACACTCACTATCTCCACTCTCAATCTCTCCACTCTCACTCTCTCCACTCACTTTCTCCACTCTCACTATGTCCACTCTCACAAGCTCCACTCTTACTATCTCCACTCTCACTATCTCCGCTTTCACTATCTCCACTCTTACTCTCTCCATTCTCACTCTCTCCACTCTCACTATCTCCACTCTAAATATCTCCACTCTCACTATCACCAATCTCACTCACTCTACTCTCACTCTATCCACAATCACTATCTCCACTCTCACTATCTCCACTCTGACTATCTCCACTCTCACTATCTCCGCTCTCACTCTCTCCGCTCACACTATCTCCACTCTCACTACCTCCACTCTCACTGTCTCCACTCTCACTATCTCCACTCTCACTCCCTTCGCTCTCACTATCTCCACTCTCACTCTCTCCACTCTCACTCTCTCCACTCTAAATATCTCCACTCTCACTCTCTCCGCTCTCACTATCTCCACTCTCACTATCTCCACTCTCACTATCTCCACTCTCACTCTCTCCACTCTCACTATCTCCGCTCTCACTATGTCCATTCTCACTATCTCCACTCTCTCTTTCTCCACTCTCACTATCTCCACTCTCACTATCTCCACTCTTCCTCTCTCCACTCTCACTCTCTCCTCTCTCACTAACTCAACTCTCACTCTCTCCACTCTCACTATCTCCAATCTCACTATCCCCACTCTCACTATCTCCACTCTCAGTATCTCCACCTGCACTATCTCCCCTATCACTCTCTCCACTCACACTCTATCCACTCTCGCTATCTCGACTCTCACTATCTCCACTCTCACTATCTCCACTCTCACTATCTCCACTCTCAATTTCTCCACTCTCACTATCTGCGCTCGCACTCTTTCCACTCTCACCCTCTCCACTCTCACTTTCTCCACTCTCACTATCTCCACGCTCACTATCTCCACTCTTACTCTCTCCATTCTCACTCTCTCCACTCTCACTATCTCAACTCGCACACTCTCCAATCTCACTGTCTCCATTCTCATTATCTGCACTCTCACTATCTCCACTCTCACTATCTCCACTCTCACTATCTCCTCTCTGAATATCTCCACTCTCACTCTCTCCATTCTCACTCTCTCCACCCTCACTATCTCCACTCTCACTATCTCCACTCTCACTCTCTCCTTTCTCACTCTCTCCACCCTCACTATCTCCACGCTCACTATCTCCACTCTCACTCTCTCCGCTCTCACTATCTCCTCTCTCATTATCTCCACACTCACTATCTCCACTCTCACTATCTCCGCTCTGACTATCTCCGCTCTCACTATCTCCAATCTCAGATTCTCCACTCTCACTATCTCCACTCTCACAAGCTCCACTCTCACTATCACCATTCTCACTATCTCCACTCACACTATCTCCACTCGCACAGTGTCCACTCTCACTGTCTCCACTCTCACTATCCCCACTCTCACTCTCTCCACTCTCACTATATGCACTCTCACTATCTCCACCCTGACTCTCTCCACTCTCACTATCTTCACTCTCACTAACTCCACTCTCACTCTGTCCAGTCTCACTCTCTCCTCTCTCACTATCTCCACTGTCACTATCTCCACTCTCACTAACTCCAATAACACTCACTCCACTCTCACTATCTCCACTCTCACTGTCTCCAATATCACTCTCTCTACTCGCACTCTCTCCACTCTCACTCTCCCCACTCTCACTATCTCCAATCTCACTCTCTCCCCTCTCACTATCTCCCCTCTAACCATCTCCATTCTCACAATCTCCACTCTTACTATCTCCAGTATCACTATCTCCACTCTCACTAACTCGACTGTCACTCTCTCCCCTCTCACTATCTCCCCTCTAACCATCTCCATTCTCACTCTCTCCACTATCACTAGCTCCACTCTCACTATCTCCACTCTCACATTCTCCACTCTTTCTCTCTCTACTCCCTCTATCTCCACTCTCACTATCTCCACTCTCACTATCTCCACTCTAACTCTCTCCACTCTCACCATCTCCACTCTCACTATCTCCACTCTCACTCTCTCCACTCTCACTATCACCACTCTCAGTATCTCCAGTCTCACGAACTCCACTCTCACTTTCTCCACTCTCACTCTCTCCACTCTCTCAATCTCCAATATCACTATCTCCACTCTCACTCTCTCCACTCTCACTATCACCACTCTCAGTATCTCCACTCTGACGATTTCCGGACTCACTGTCTCCGCTCTACTTATCTCTCACTCTCACTCTCTCCAATCTCACTCTCTCCACTCTCACTATTTCCACTCTCACTTTCGCCACTCTCACTATCTCCACTCTCACTCTCACCACTCTCACTCTCTTCACTCTCACTTTCCCCACTCTCACAATCTCCACTTTCACTATCTCCACTCTCACTATCTCCGCTCTACTTATCTCTCACTCTCACTATCTCCACTCTCACTATCTCCACTCTCACTATCTCCATCTCACTATCTCCACTCTAACTATCTCCAGTCACAGTCTCTCCACTCTCACTCTCTCCACTCTTACAATCTCCACTCTCACTATCTCCACTCTCACTCTCTCCACTTCACTCTCTCCAGACAAACCATCTCCACTCTCACAATCTCCACTCTCACTATCTCCACACTCACTATCTCCACTCTCACTAACTCGACTCTCACTCTCTCCACACTAACTATCTCCACTCTCACTATCTCCACTCTGACTCTCTCCACTCTCACTATCTCCACTCTCACTATCTCCACTCTCACTATCTCCACTCTCACTTTCTCTGCTCCCACTATCTCCACTCTTACTATCTCCACTCTCACTATCTCCAGTGTAACTCTCTCCACTCTCACCATCTCCACTCTCACTATCTCCACTCTCACTATCTGCACTCTCACTCTCTCCACTCTCACTAACTCCACTCTCACTCTCTCCACTCTCACTCTCTCCACTCTCTCAATCTCCACTCTCACTATCTCCACTCTCACTCTCTCCACTCTCACTATCTCCACTCTCACTATCTCCACTCTCACTCTCTCCACTCTCTCAATCTCCACTCTCACTATCTCCACTCTCACTTTCTCCACACTCACTATCACCACTCTCAGTATCTCCACTCTCACGATCTCCGTTCTCACTATCTCCACTCTCACTATCTCTAACTCTCACTCTCTCCACTCTCACTCTCTCCATTCTCACTATCTCCACTTTCAATATCACCACTCTCACCATCTCGACTATCACTCTCTCCACTCTCTCCATATCCACTCTCACTATCTCCACTCTCACTATCTCCACTCTCACTATGTCCGCTCTCACTATCTCCGCTCTCACTATCTCCTCTCTCACTATCTTCTCTCTCAATGTCCCAACTCTCACTATCTCTGCTCTCACTCTCTTCGCTCTCACTATCTCCACTCTCACTCTGTAAACTCTCACTATCTCCACTCTCAATATCTCCACTCTCACCATCTTTACTCTCACTCTCTCCGCTCTCAATATCTCCACTCTCACTATCTCCGGTCTCTCTCTCTCCACTCTCACACTCTCAACTCTCACTATCTCCACTCTCACTCTCTCCACTCTCACTATCTCCACACTAACTATCTCCACTCTCACTTTCTCCACTCTCACTGTCTCCACTCTCACTCTCTCCACTCTCAATCTCTTTACTCTCACTTTCCCCACTCTGACATTCTCCACTTTCACTATCTCCACTCTCACTCTCTCCTCTCTCACGATCTCCGCTCTCACTATCTCCACTCTTACTATGTCCACTCTCACTCTCTCCACTCTCACTCTCTCCACTCTCACTATCTCCACTCTCACTACCTCCACTTTCACTATCTCCACTCTCACTCTATCCACACTCACTATCTCTTCTCTCAATATCTCCACTCTCACCATCTTTACTCTCACTCTATCCGCTCTCACTATCTCCACTCTCACTATCTCCACTCTCACTATCTCCACTCTCACTATCTCCACTCACTCTATCTCCATTATCACTATATCCAATCTCACTTTCTCCACTCTCACTATGTCCACTCTCACTCTCTCCACTCTCACTATCACCACTATCACTATCTCCACTCTCACTATCTCCACTCTCATATCTCCACTCTCCCTCTATCCACTCTCACTATCTCCACTCTCACTATCTTCGCTCTGACTATTTCCGCTATCACTCTCTCCAAGCTCACACTCTCCACTGTCACTCTCTCCAATCTCACTATCTCCAATCTCACTCCCTCCGCTCTCACTATCTCCCCTCTAACCATCTCCACTCTCACATTCTCCACTTTCACTATCTCCAGTATCACTATCTCCACTCTCACTAACTCGATTCTCCCTCTCTCCACTCTAACTATCTCCACTGTCACTATCTCCACTCTCACTCTCTCCACTCTCACTATCTCCACACTCACTATCTCCACTCTCACTATCTCTACTCTCACTCTCTCTACTCCCACTATCTCCACTCTCACTATCCCCACTCTCACTATCTCCACTCTAACTCTCTCCACTCTCACCATCTCCACTCTCACTATCTCCACTCTCACTCTCTACACTCTCTCAATCTTCTCTCTCACTATCTCCACTCTCACTCTCTCCACTCTCACTATCCCCATTCTCAATATCTCCACTCTCACGATCTCCGGTCTCACTATCTCCGCTCTCACTATCTCTCACTCTCACACTCTCCACTCTCACTCTCTCCACTCTCACTATCTCCACTCTCAATATCTCCACTCTCACTATCTCCACTTTCACTCTCTCCACTCTCACTCTATCCACTCCCACTATCTCCACTCTCACTATCTCCACTCTGACTATCTCCACTCTCACTATGTCCACTCTCACTCTCTTCACTCTCACTATCTCCACTCTCAATATCTCCACTCTCACCATCTCCACTCTCACTCTCTCAGCTCTCACTATCTCCACTCTCACTATCTCCACTCTCACTTTCTCCACTCTCAATCTCACCACTCTCACTTTCTCCGTTCTCTCTCTCTCCACTCTCACTCTCTCAACTCTCAGTATCTCCACTCTCACTCTCTCCATTCTCACTATCTCCACACTCACAATCTCCACTCTCACTTTCTCTACTCTCACTATCTCCACTCTCACTCTCTCCACTCTCACTCTCTTCACTGTAACTTTCCCCACTCTCACAATCTCCACTTTCACTATCTCCACTCTCACTATCTCCACTCTCACGATCTCCGCTCTCACTATCTCCGCTCTAACTATCTCCACTCTCACGATGTCCACTCCCACTCTCTCCACTCTCACTATCTCTACTCTCACTATCTCCACTCTCACTATCTCCACTCTCACTATCTCCACTCTCACTATCTCCAATTTCACTATCTCCTCTCTCACTATCTCCAGTCTCACTATATCCACTCTCACTATCTCCACTCTCACTATCTCCAGTCTCACTATATCCACTCTCACTATCTCCACTGTCACTGTCTCCACTATCACTATCTCCACTCTCACTTTCTGCAGCTCTCACTCTCTCCATTCTCACCTGCACCACCCCCACTATCTCCACTCTCACTATCTCCAATCTCACTTTGTCCACCCATTATCTCCACTCTCACACCCTCCGCTCTCACTATCTCCACTCTCACTATCTCCACTCTCACTATCTCCACTCTTACTAACTCCACTCTCACTCTCTCCACTCTCACTAACTCCACTCTCACTCACTCCACTCTCACTATCTCCACACTCAATATCTCCATTCTCACTCACTCCAGTCCCCTATCTCCACTCTCACTCTCTCCACTCTCAATCTCTCCACTCTCACTCTCTCCACTCTCACTCTCTCCACTCTTATTATCTCCACTATCACTATCTCCACTCTCAATCTCTCCCCTCTCACTATCACCACACTCACTATCTCCACTCTCACTATCACCACTCTCACTATCTCCACTCTCACTACCTCCGTTCTCACTATCTCCGCTCTCACCATCTCCACTCTCAATATCTCCGCTCTCAATATCTCTGCTCTCACTCTCTCCACTCTCACTTTCTCCACTCTCACTATCTCCACTCTCACTCTCTCCACTCTCAGTATCTCCACTCTCATTATCTCCACTCCCACTATCTCCACTCTCACTATCCCCACTCTCACTCTCTCCACTCTCACTCTCTCCAGTCTCACTCTCTCCAATCTCACTATTTCCACTCTCACTATCTCCACTCTCACTTTCTCTACTCTCACTATTCCGCTCTCACTCTCTCCGCTCTCACTATCTCTAATCTCACTATCTCCATTCTCACTCTCTCCACTCCCACTATCTCCGCTCTGACTATCGCCGCTCTCACAATCTCCAATCTCACACTCTTCACTCTCAATCTCTCCACTATCATTATCTCCAATCTCACTCTCTGCGCTCTCACTTTCTCCAATCTCACTATCTCCACACTCATTATCTCCACTCTCAATATCTCCACTATCACTACCTGCACTCTCAAATCTCACTCTCACTCTCTCCCTCTCACTATCTCCACTCTTACTATCTCCACTCTCAATATCTACACTCTCACTATCTCCACTCTCACTCTCTCCACTCTCACTATCTCAACTCTCACTATCTCCACTCTCACTATCTCCATTCTTACTATCTCCACTCTCACTATCTCCAGTCTCAGTCTCTCCACTCTCACTATCTCTGCTCTAACTATCTCAACTCTCAATATCTCCACTCTCACTCTCTCCACTCTCAACTCTCCTCTCTCACTATCTCCACTCTCACTATCTCCGCTCTGACTATCTCCGCTATCACTATCTCCAATCTCACACTCTCCACTGACACTCTCTCCACTCTCACTATCTCCAATCTCTCACCCTCCGCTCTCACTATCTCCACTCTCACCATCTCCTCTCACTATCTCCACTCTCACTATCTCCAGTATCACTATCCCAACTCTCACTAACTCCACTCTCACATTCCGCACTCTAATTCTCTCCACTCTCAATATCTCCACTCTCACTATCACCACTCTAACTCTCTACACTCTCACTATCTCCACTCTCACAATCTCCACTCTCACTCTCGCCACTCTAACTCTCTCCACTCTCACCATCTCTGCTCTCACTATCTGTGCTCTATCTATCTCCACTCTCACGATGTCCACTCTCACTCTCTCCACTCTCACTATTTCTACTCTCACTATCTCCACTCTCACTATCTCCACTCTCACTATCTCCACTCTCACTATCTCCAATCTCACTATCTCCTCTCTCACTATCTCCAGTCTCACTATATCCACTCTCACTATCTCCACTCTCACTATGTCCTCTCTCACTTCTCCACTCTCAATATCTCCAATCTCACTATCTCCACTATCACTATCTCCACTCTCACTATCTCCACTCTCACTATCTCCACTCTCACTTTCTGCAGCTCTCACTCTCTCCATTCTCACCCGCACCACCCCCACTATCTCCACTCTCACTATCTCCAATCTCACTTTGTCCACCCATTATCTCCACTCTCACTTTCTCCACTCTCACTATCTCCACTCTCAGTCCCTCCGCTCTCACCATCTCCACTCTCACTATCTCCGCTCTCAATATCTCTGCTCTCACTCTCTCCACTCTCACTTTCTCCACTCTCACTATCTCCACTCTCACTCTCTCCACTCTCAGTATCTCCACTCTCATTATCTCCACTCCCACTATCTCCACTCTCACTATCTCCACTCTCACTCTCTCCACTCTCACTCTCTCCAGTCTCACTCTCTCCAATCTCACTATTTCCACTCTCACTATCTCCACTCTCACTTTCTCTACTCTCACTATCTCCGCTCTCACTCTCTCCGCTCTCACTATCTCTAATCTCACTATCTCCATTCTCACTCTCTCCACTCCCACTATCTCCGCTCTGACTATCGCCGCTCTCACTATCTCCAATCTCACACTCTTCACTCTCAATCTCTCCACTATCATTATCTCCAATCTCACTCTCTGCGCTCTCACTTTCTCCAATCTCACTATCTCCACACTCATTATCTCCACTCTCAATATCTCCACTATCACTACCTGCACTCTCAAATCTCACTCTCACTCTCTCCCTCTCACTATCTCCACGCTTACTATCTCCACTCTCAATATCTACACTCTCACTATCTCCACTCTCACTCTCTCCACTCTCACTATCTCAACTCTCACTATCTCCACTCTCACTATCTCCATTCTTACTATCTCCACTCTCACTATCTCCAGTCTCAGTCTCTCTACTCTCACTTTCTCCGCTCTAACTATCTCCACTCTCAATATCTCCACTTTCACTCTCTCCACTCTCAACTCTCCTCTCTCACTATCTCCACTCTCACTATCTCCGCTCTGACTATCTCCGCTATCACTATCTCCAATCTCACACTCTCCACTGTCACTCTCTCCACTCTCTCTATCTCCAATCTTTCTCCCTCCGCTCTCACTATCTCCACTCTCACCATCTCCTCTCACTATCTCCACTCTCACTATCTCCAGTATCACTATCCCAACTCTCACTAACTCCACTCTCACATTCCGCACTCTAATTCTCTCCACTCTTAATATCTCCACTCTCACTATCACCACTCTAACTCTCTACACTCTCACTATCTCCACTCTCACAATCTCCACTCTCACTCTTGCCACTCTAACACTCTCCACTCTCACCACCTCCGCTCTCACTATCTCCGCTCTAACTATCTCCACTCTCACGATGGCCACTCTCACTCTCTCCACTCTCACTATCTCTACTCTCACTATCTCCACTCTCACTATCTCCACTCTCAGTATCTCCACTCTCACTATCTCCAATCTCACTATCTCCTCTCTCACTATCTCCAGTCTCACTATATCCACTCTCACTATCTACACTCTCACTATGTCCACTCTCACTCTCTCCACTCTCAATATCTCCAAACTCACTATCTCCACTATCACTATCTCCACTCTCACTATCTCCACTCTCACTATCTCCACTCTCACTCTTTCCACTCTCACCTTCTCCGCTGTCTCTCTCTCCACACTCACTGTCTCCACTCTCACTATCTCCACTCTTTCTCTCTCCACTCTCGCTATCTCCACACTCAATATCTCCAGTCTAACGTTCTCCACTCTCACTATCTCCACACTCACTCTCTCCACTCTCACTCTCTTCACTCTTACTATCTCCACTCTCACTATTTCCACTCTCACTCTCTCCACTCTCACTATCTCAACTCTCATTCTTTCCACTCTCACTATCTCCATTCTTACTATCT
Source organism: Cetorhinus maximus (assembly GCF_964194155.1). Lineage (NCBI taxonomy): Eukaryota > Metazoa > Chordata > Chondrichthyes > Lamniformes > Cetorhinidae > Cetorhinus > Cetorhinus maximus. The sequence goes on from NW_027597254.1 coordinate 39,961, forward strand.
CCACTCTCACTATCTCCAGTCTCAGTCTCTCTACTCTCACTTTCTCCGCTCTAACTATCTCCACTCTCAATATCTCCACTTTCACTCTCTCCACTCTCAACTCTCCTCTCTCACTATCTCCACTCTCACTATCTCCGCTCTGACTATCTCCGCTATCACTATCTCCAATCTCACACTCTCCACTGTCACTCTCTCCACTCTCACGATCTCCAATCTCTCTCCCTCCGCTCTCACTATCTCCACTCTCACCATCTCCTCTCACTATCTCCACTCTCATTATCTCCAGTATCACTATCCCAACTCTCACTAACTCCACTCTCACATTCCGCACTCTAATTCTCTCCACTCTTAATATCTCCACTCTCACTATCACCACTCTAACTCTCTACACTCTCACTATCTCCACTCTCACTCTCTCCACTCTCACTATCTCAACTCTCACTATCTCCACTCTCACTATCTGCATTCTTACTATCTCCACTCTCACTATCTCCAGTCTCAGTCTCTCTACTCTCACTTTCTCCGCTCTAACTATCTCCACTCTCAATATCTCCACTTTCACTCTCTCCACTCTCAACTCTCCTCTCTCACTATCTCCACTCTCACTATCTCCGCTCTGACTATCTCCGCTATCACTATCTCCAATCTCACACTCTCCACTGTCACTCTCTCCACTCTCACTATCTCCAATCTCTCTCCCTCCGCTCTCACTATCTCCACTCTCACCATCTCCTCTCACTATCTCCACTCTCACTATCTCCAGTATCACTATCCCAACTCTCACTAACTCCACTCTCACATTCCGCACTCTAATTCTCTCCACTCTTAATATCTCCACTCTCACTATCACCACTCTAACTCTCTACACTCTCACTATCTCCACTCTCACAATCTGCACTCTCACTCTTGCCACTCTAACACTCTCCACTCTCACCATCTCCGCTCTCACTATCTCCGCTCTAACTATCTCCACTCTCACGATGGCCACTCTCACTATCTCCACTCTCAATATCTCCAATCTCACTATCTCCACTATCACTATCTCCACTCTCACTATCTCCACTCTCACTATCTCCACTCTCACTCTTTCCACTCTCACCTTCTCCGCTGTCTCTCTCTCCACACTCACTCTCTTCACTCTCACTATCTCCACTCTCACTATTTCCACTTTCACAATGTCCACACTCACTCTCTCCACTTTCACTATCTCCACTGTCGCTCTCTCCACTCTCAGTCTCTCCACTCTCACTATCTCAACTCTCATTCTTTCCACTCTCACTATCTCCACTCTGACTATCTCCACTCTCACTATCTCCAGTCTCACTATCTCCACTCTCACTATCTCCACTCTCATTATCTCCACTCTCACTCTCTCCATTCTCAATCTCTCCACCCTCACTATCTCAACTCCCTATCTCCACTCTCACGATGTCCACTCTCACTATCTCCACTCTCAACTTTCTCAGCTCTCACTGTCACCACTCTCTCTCTTTCCACTCTCACTATCTCCACTCTCAGTATCTCGACTCTCACTATCTCCACTCTCACTATCTCCGCTCTGACCATCTCCCCTCTCACTAATTCCAATCTCACACTGTCCACTCTCACTTTCTCCACTCTCACTATTTTTGCTCTCACTATGTCCGCTCTCACTATCTCCACTCTCATTATCTCCGCTCTCACTGTCTCCGCTCTCACTATCTCCGCTCTCACTCTCTCCGCTCTCACTCTCTCCACTCTCACTATCTCCACTCTCACTATCTCCACTCTCAATATCTCCACTCTCACTATCTCCACTCTCACTCTCTCCACGCTCACTATCTCCACTCTCACAAATTCCACTCTCACTCTCTCCACTCTCACAATCTCCACTCTCACTATCTCTCACTCTCACTCTCTCCACTCTCACTCTCTCTACTCTCACAATCTCCACTCTCAAAATCTCCACTCTCACTGTCTCCACTCTGACTATCTCCACTCTCTCTATCTCCGCTCTCACTATCTCCGCTCTAACTATCACCACTCTCACTATGTCCACTCTCACTGTCGCCACTTCCAGTATCTCCACTCTCAATCTCTTCGCTCTCACTATCTCCACTTTCATCGTCTCCACTCTCACTATCTCCGCTCTCACTATCTCCACTCTCACTATCTCCACTCTCACTATCTCCACTCTCACTCTCTCCACTCTCACTCTCTCAACTCTCACTGTCTCCACTCACACGCCCTCCACTCTCACTCTCTCCATTCTCATTATCTCCACTCTCACCCTCTCCACTCTCAATCTCTCCACTCTCACTATCTCTACTCTCACTCTCTCCACTCTCACTATGTCCACTCTCACTATCTCCACTCTCAATATCTCCACTCTCTCTCTCTCCATTCTGAATCTCTCCACCCTCACTATCTCCACTCTCACTATCTCCACTCTCACGATGACCTCTCTCATTATCTCCACTCTCACTTTCTCCACTCTCACTATCTCCACTATCACACTCTCCGCTCTCAATATCTCCACTCTCACTATCACCGCTCTCACTATCTCCACTCTCACTATCTCCACTCTCAATATCTCCACTCTCACTCTCTCCACTCTCACAATCTCCACTCTCAAAATCTCCACTCTCACTGTCTCCACTCTGACTATCTCTACTCTCACTATCTCCGCTCTCAATATCTCCGCTCTAACTTTCCCCACTCCCACTATGTCCACTCTCACTGTCGCCACTTCCAGTATCTCCACTCTCAATCTCTTCGCTCTCACTATCTCCACTTTCATTGTCTCCACTCTCACTATCTCCGCTCTCACTATCTCCACTCTTACTATCTCCACTCTCACTATCTCCACTCTCACTCTCTCCACTCTCACTCTCTCAACTCTCTCTGTCTCCACTCACACGCCCTCCAATCTCACTCTCTCCATTCTCACTATCTCCACTCTCACCTTCTCCACTCTCACTCTCTCCACTCTCACTTTCTCCACTCTCAATATCTCCACTCTCTCTCTCTCCATTCTGAATCTCTCCACCCTCACTATCTCCACTCTCACTATCTCCACTCTCACGATGACCTCTCTCATTATCTCCACTCTCACTTTCTCCACTCTCACTATCTCCACTATCGCACTCTCCGCTCTCAATATCTCCACTCTCACTATCACCACTCTCACTGTCTCCACTCTCACTATCTCCACTCTCAATATCTCCACTCTCACTCTCTCCATTCTCACTATCTCCACCCTCACTATCTCCACTCTCACTATCTCCACTCTCACTTTGTCCACTCTCATGTTCTCCACTCTCACTTTCTCCTCTCTCACCAACTCTTCTCTCACTCTCTCCGCTCTCAGTATCCCCACTCCCACTATCTCCGATCTCAATATCTCCACTCTCACTATCTCTGCTCTGATTATCTCCGCTCTAACTATCTCCAATCTCACACTCTCCACTCTCTCTGTCTCCACTCTCACTATCTCCGCTCTCACTATATCCTCTGTCACTATCTCCACTCTCACTATCTCCGCTTTCACTATCTCCGCTCTCACTCTCTCCGCTCTCACTCTCTCCGCTATCACTTCTCCTCTCTCTCTATCTCCAATCTCACTATCTCCACTTTCACTATCTCCACTCTCACTATCTCCACTATCACTATCTCCACTCTCACTATCACCACTCTCAATCTCTCCACTCTCACTTTCTCCACTCTCACTATCTCCACTCTCACTCTCTCCAATCTCGCTATCTCCACTCTCACTATCTCCACTCTCACTATCTCCACTCTCACTATCTCCACCTTAACTCTCTCCAATCTCACTATCTCCACTCTCACTCTCTCCACTCTCACGATCTCCGCTCTCACTATCTCCGCTCTCACTATCTCTCACTCTCAATCTCACCACTCTCACTCTCTCCACTCTCACTATCTCCACTCTAAATATCTCCACTCTCACTATCACCAATCTCACTCACTCTACTCTCACTCTATCCACAATCACTATCTCCACTCTCACTATCTCCACTCTGACTATCTCCACTCTCACTATCTCCGCTCTCACTCTCTCCGCTCACATTATCTCCACTCTCACTATCTCCACTCTCACTGTCTCCACTCTCACTATCTCCGCTCTCACTCCCATCGCTCTCACTATCTCCACTCTCACTCTCTCCACTCTCACTCTCTCCACTCTAAATATCTCCACTCTCACTCTCTCCGCTCTCACTATCTCCACTCTCACTATCTCCACTCTCACTATCTCCACTCTCACTCTCTCCACTCTCACTATCTCCGCTCTCACTCTCTCCACTCTCACTCTCTCTACTCTCACTGTCTCCACTCTCACTCTCTCCACTCACACTATGTCCATTCTCACTATCTCCACTCTCTCTTTCTCCACTCTCACTATCTCCACTCTCACTATCTCCACTCTCCCTCTCTCCACTCTCACTCTCTCCTCTCTCACTAACTCAACTCTCACTCTCTCCACTCTCACTATCTCCAATCTCACATTCCCCACTCTCACTATCTCCACTCTCAGTATCTCCACCTGCACTATCTCCCCTATCACTCTCTCCACTCACACTCTATCCACTCTCGCTATCTCGACTCTCACTATCTCCACTCTCACTATCTCCACTCTCACTATCTCCACTCTCAATTTCTCCACTCTCACTATCTGCGCTCGCACTCTTTCCACTCTCACTCTCTCCACTCTCACTTTCTCCACTCTCACTATCTCCACTCTCACTATCTCCACTCTTACTCTCTCCATTCTCCCTCTCTCCACTCTCACTATCTCAACTCGCACACTCTCCAATCTCACTGTCTCCATTCTCATTATCTGCACTCTCACTATCTCCACTCTCACTATCTCCACTCTCACTATCTCCACTCTCACTCTCTCCGCTCTCACTATCTCCAATCTCACTTTCACAACTCTCACTATCTCCACTCTCACTCTCTCCTTTCTCACTCTCTCCACCCTCACTATCTCCACGCTCACTATCTCCACTCTCACTCTCTCCGCTCTCACTATCTCCTCTCTCATTATCTCCACACTCACTATCTCCACTCTCACTATCTCCGCTCTGACTATCTCCGCTCTCACTATCTCCAATCTCAGATTCTCCACTCTCACTATCTCCACTCTCACAAGCTCCACTCTCACTATCACCATTCTCACTATCTCCACTCACACTATCTCCACTCGCACTGTGTCCACTCTCACTGTCTCCACTCTCACTATCCCCACTCTCACTCTCTCCACTCTCACTATATGCACTCTCACTATCTCCACCCTGACTCTCTCCACTCTCACTATCTTCACTCTCACCAACTCCACTCTCACTCTGTCCAGTCTCACTCTCTCCTCTCTCACTATCTCCAATATCACTATCTCCACTGTCACTATCTCCACTCTCACTAACTCCAATAACACTCACTCCACTCTCACTATCTCCACTCTCACTGTCTCCAATATCACCCTCTCTACTCACACTCTCTCCACTCTCACTCTCCCCACTCTCACTATCTCCAATCTCACTCTCTCCCCTTTCACTATCTCCCCTCTAACCATCTCCATTCTCACAATCTCCACTCTCACTATCTCCAGTATCACTATCTCCACTCTCACTAACTCGACTGTCACTCTCTCCCCTCTCACTATCTCCCCTCTAACCATCTCCATTCTCACTCTCTCCACTATCACTAGCTCCACTCTCACTATCTCCACTCTCACATTCTCCACTCTCACTCTCTCTACTCCCTCTATCTCCACTCTCACTATCTCCACTCTCACTATCTCCACTCTAACTCTCTCCACTCTCACCATCTCCACTCTCACTATCTCCACTCTCACTCTCTCCACTCTCACTATCACCACTCTCAGTATCTCCAGTCTCACGAACTCCACTCTCACTTTCTCCATTCTCACTCTCTCCACTCTCTCAATCTCCAATATCACTATCTCCACTCTCACTCTCTCCACTCTCACTATCACCACTCTCAGTATCTCCACTCTGACGATTTCCGGACTCACTATCTCCGCTCTACTTATCTCTCACTCTCACTCTCTCCAATCTCACTCTCTCCACTCTCACTCTCTCCACTCTCACTATCTCCACTCTCACTATCTCCACTCTATCTCCATCTCACTATCTCCACTCTAACTATCTCCAGTCACAGTCTCTCCACTCTCACTGTCTCCACTCTTACAATCTCCACTCTCACTATCTCCACTCTCACTCTCTCCACTTCACTCTCTCCAGACAAACCATCTCCACTCTCACAATCTCCACTCTCACTATCTCCACACTCACTATCTCCACTCTCACTAACTCGACTCTCACTCTCTCCACACTAACTATCTCCACTCTCACTATCTCCACTCTGACTCTCTCCACTCTCACTATCTCCACTCTTACTATCTCCACTCTCACTATCTCCAGTGTAACTCTCTCCACTCTCACCATCTCCACTCTCACTATCTCCACTCTCACTATCTGCACTTTCACTCTCTCCACTCTCACTAACTCCACTCTCACTCTCTCCACTCTCACTCTCTCCACTCTCTCAATCTCCACTCTCACTATCTCCACTCTCACTCTCTCCACTCTCACTATCTCCACTCTCACTATCTCCACTCTCACTCTCTCCACTCTCTCAATCTCCACTCTCACTATCTCCACTCTCACTCTCTCCACACTCACTATCACCACTCTCAGTATCTCCACTCTCACGATCTCCGTTCTCACTATCTCCACTCTCACTATCTCTAACTCTCACTCTCTCCACTCTCACTCTCTCCACTCTCACTATCTCCACTTTCAATATCTCCACTCTCACCATCTCGACTATCACTCTCTCCACTCTCACCATATCCACTCTCACTATCTCCACTCTCACTATCTCCACTCTCACTATGTCCGCTCTCACTATCTCCGCTCTCACTATCTCCTCTCTCACTATCTCCACTCTCAATGTCCCAACTCTCACTATCTCTGCTCTCACTCTCTTCGCTCTCACTATCTCCACTCTCACTCTGTAAACTCTCACTATCTCCACTCTCAATATCTCCACTCTCACCATCTTTACTCTCACTCTCTCCGCTCTCAATATCTCCACTCTCACTATCTCCACACTCACTATCTCCAACCTCAATCTCTCCACTCTCACTATCTCCGGTCTCTCTCTCTCCACTCTCACACTCTCAACTCTCACTATCTCCACTCTCACTCTCTCCACTCTCACTATCTCCACACTAACTATCTCCACTCTCACTTTCTCCACTCTCACTGTCTCCACTCTCACTCTCTCCACTCTCAATCTCTTTACTCTCACTTTCCCCACTCTGACAATCTCCACTTTCACTATCTCCACTCTCACTCTCTCCTCTCTCACGATCTCCGCTCTCACTATCTCCACTCTCACTATGTCCGCTCTCACACTCTCCACTCTCACTCTCTCCACTCTCACTATCTCCACTCTCACTACCTCCACTTTCACTATCTCCACTCTCACTCTATCCACTCTCACTATCTCTTCTCTCAATATCTCCACTCTCACCATCTTTACTCTCACTCTCTCCGCTCTCACTATCTCCACTCTCACTATCTCCAATCTCACTATCTCCACTCTCACTATCTCCACTCACTCTATCTCCAGTATCACTATATCCAATCTCACTTTCTCCACTCTCACTATGTCCACTCTCTCTCTCTCCACTCTCACTATCACCACTATCACTATCTCCACTCTCACTATCTCCACTCTCATATCTCCACTCTCCCTCTCTCCACTCTCACTATCTCCACTCTCACTATCTCCGCTCTGACTATCTCCGCTATCACTCTCTCCAAGCTCACACTCTCCACTGTCACTCTCTCCAATCTCACTATCTCCAATCTCACTCCCTCCGCTCTCACTATCTCCCCTCTAACCATCTCCACTCTCACATTCTCCACTTTCACTATCTCCAGTATCACTATCTCCACTCTCACTAACTCGACTCTCCCTCTCTCCACTCAAACTATCTCCACTGTCACTATCTCCACTCTCACTCTCTCCACTCTCACTATCTCCACTCTCACTATCTCCACTCTCACTATCTCCACTCTCACTCTCTCTACTCCCACTATCTCCACTCTCACTATCTCCACTCTCACTATCTCCACTCTAACTCTCTCCACTCTCACCATCTCCACTCTCACTATCTCCACTCTCACTCTCTACACTCTCTCAATCTCCACTCTCACTATCTCCACTCTCACTCTCTCCACTCTCACTATCCCCATTCTCAGTATCTCCACTCTCACGATCTCCGGACTCCCTATCTCCGCTCTCACTATCTCTCACTCTCACACTCTCCACTCTCACTCTCTCCACTCTCACTATCTCCACTCTCAATATCTCCACTCTCACTATCTCCACTTTCACTCTCTCCACTCTCACTCTATCCACTCCCACTATCTCCACTCTCACTATCTCCACTCTGACTATCTCCACTCTCACTATGTCCACTCTCACTCTCTTTGCTCTCACTATCTCCACTCTCAATATCGCCACTCTCACCATCTCCACTCTCACTCTCTCCGCTCTCACTATCTCCACTCTCACTATCTCCACTCTCACTTTCTCCACTCTCAATCTCACCACTCTCACTTTCTCCGTTCTCTCTCTCTCCACTCTCACTCTCTCAACTCTCAGTATCTCCACTCTCACTCTCTCCACTCTCACTATCCCCACACTCACAATCTCCACTCTCACTTTCTCCACTCTCACTATCTCCACTCTCACTCTCTCCACTCTCACTCTCTTCACTGTCACTTTCCCCACTCTCACAATCTCCACTTTCACTATCTCCACTCTCACTATCTCCACTCTCACGATCTCCGCTCTCACTATCTCCGCTCTAACTATCTCCACTCTCACGATGTCCACTCTAACTCTCTCCAATCTCACTATCTCTACTCTCACTATCTCCACTCTCACTATCTCCACTCTCACTATCTCCACTCTCACTATCTCCAATCTCACTATCTCCTCTCTCACTATCTCCAGTCTCACTATATCCACTCTCACTATCTCCACTCTCACTATCTCCAGTCTCACTATATCCACTCTCACTATCTCCACTCTCACTATCTCCACTATCACTATCTCCACTCTCACTATCTCCACTCTCACTATCTCCACTCTCACTTTCTGCAGCTCCCACTCTCTCCATTCTCACCCGCACCACCCCCACTATCTCCACTCTCACTACCTCCAATCTCACTTTGTCCACCCATTATCTCCACTCTCACACCCTCCGCTCTCACTATCTCCACTCTCACTATCTCCACTCTCACTATCTCCACTCTTACTAACTCCACTCTCACTCTCTCCACTCTCACTATCTCCACTCTCACTCACTCCACTCTCACTATCTCCACACTCAATATCTCCATTCTCACTCACTCCAGTCCCCTATCTCCACTCTCACTCTCTCCACTCTCAATCTCTCCACTCTCACTCTCTCCACTCTCACTCTCTCCACTCTTATTATCTCCACTATCACTATCTCCACTCTCAATCTCTCCCCTCTCACTATCACCACACTCACTATCTCCACTCTCACTATCACCACTCTCACTATCTCCACTCTCACTACCTCCATTCTCACTATCTCCGCTCTCACCATCTCCACTCTCACTGTCTCCGCACTCAATATCTCTGCTCTCACTCTCTCCACTCTCACTTTCTCCACTCTCACTATCTCCACTCTCACTCTCTCCACTCTCAGTATCTCCACTCTCATTATCTCCACTCCCACTATCTCCACTCTCACTATCCCCACTCTCACTCTCTCCACTCTCACTCTCTCCAGTCTCACTCTCTCCAATCTCACTATTTCCACTCTCACTATCTCCACTCTCACTTTCTCTACTCTCACTATCTCCACTCTCACTCTCTCCGCTCTCACTATCTCTAATCTCACTATCTCCATTCTCACTCTCTCCACTCCCACTATCTCCGCTCTGACTATCGCCGCTCTCACTATCTCCAATCTCACACTCTTCACTCTCAATCTCTCCACTATCATTATCTCCAATCTCACTCTCTGCGCTCTCACTTTCTCCAATCTCACTATCTCCACACTCATTATCTCCACTCTCAATATCTCCACTATCACTACCTGCACTCTCAAATCTCACTCTCACTCTCTCCCTCTCACTATCTCCACTCTTACTATCTCCACTCTCAATATCTACACTCTCACTATCTCCACTCTCACTCTCTCCACTCTCACTATCTCAACTCTCACTATCTCCACTCTCACTATCTCCATTCTTACTATCTCCACTCTCACTATCTCCAGTCTCAGTCTCTCCACTCTCACTATCTCCGCTCTAACTATCTCCACTCTCAATATCTCCACTCTCACTCTCTCCACTCTCAACTCTCCTCTCTCACTATCTCCACTCTCACTATCTCCGCTCTGACTATCTCCGCTATCACTATCTCCAATCTCACACTCTCCACTGTCACTCTCTCCACTCTCACTATCTCCAATCTCTGTCACTCCGCTCTCACTATCTCCACTCTCACCATCTCCTCTCACTATCTACACTCTCACTATCTCCAGTATCACTATCCCAACTCTCACTAACTCCACTCTCACATTCCGCACTCTAATTCTCTCCACTCTCAATATCTCCACTCTCACTATCACCACTCTAACTCTCTACACTCTCACTATCTCCACTCTCACAATCTCCACTCTCACTCTCGCCACTCTAACTCTCTCCACTCTCACCATCTCCACTCTCACTATCTCCGCTCTATCTATCTCCACTCTCACGATGTCCACTCTCACTCTCTCCACTCTCACTATCTCTACTCTCACTATCTCCACTCTCACTATCTCCACTCTCACTATCTCCACTCTCACTATCTCCAATCTCACTATCTCCTCTCTCACTATCTCCAGTCTCACTATATCCACTCTCACTAACTCCACTCTCACTATGTCCTCTCTCACTCTCTCCACTCTCAATATTTCCAATCTCACTATCTCCACTATCACTATCTCCACTCTCACTATCTCCACTCTCACTATCTCCACTCTCACTTTCTGCAGCTCTCACTCTCTCCATTCTCACCCGCACCACCCCCACTATCTCCACTCTCACTATCTCCAATCTCACTTTGTCCACCCATTATCTCCACTCTCACTTTCTCCACTCTCACTATCTCCACTCTCACTCCCTCCGCTCTCACTATCTCCACTCTCACTATCTCCAATCTCACTCTCTCCGCTCTCACTACCTCTGTTCTCACTATCTCCGTTCTGACCATCTCCACTCTCACTATCTCCGCTCTCAATATCTCTGCTCTCACTCTCTCCACTCTCACTTTCTCCACTCTCACTATCTCCACTCTCACTCTCTCCACTCTCAGTATCTCCACTCTCATTATCTCCACTCCCACTATCTCCACTCTCACTATCTCCACTCTCACTCTCTCCACTCTCACCCTCTCCAGTCTCACTCTCTCCAATCTCACTATTTCCACTCTCACTATCTCCAGTCTCAGTCTCTCTACTCTCACTTTCTCCGCTCTAACTATCTCCACTCTCAATATCTCCACTTTCACTCTCTCCACTCTCAACTCTCCTCTCTCACTACCTCCACTCTCACTATCTCCGCTCTGACTATCTCCGCTATCACTATCTCCAATCTCACACTCTCCACTGTCACTCTCACCACTCTCGCTATCTCCAATCTCTCTCCCTCCGCTCTCACTATCTCCACTCTCACCATCTCCTCTCACTATCTCCACTCTCACTATCTCCAGTATCACTATCCCAACTCTCACTAACTCCACTCTCACATTCCGCACTCTAATTCTCTCCACTCTCAATATCTCCACTCTCACTATCACCACTCTAACTCTCTACACTCTCACCATCTCCACTCTCACAATCTCCACTCTCACTCTTGCCACTCTTACTCTCTCCACTCTCACCACCTCCGCTCTCACTATCTCCGCTCTAACTATCTCCACTCTCACGATGTCCACTCTCACTCTCTCCACTCTCACTATCTCTACTCTCACTATCTCCACTCTCACTATCTCCACTCTCACTATCTCCACTCTCACTATCTCCAATCTCAATATCTCCTCTCTCACTATCTCCAGTCTCACTATATCCACTCTCACTATCTACACTCTCACTATGTCCACTCTCACTCTCTCCACTCTCAATATCTCCAATCTCACTATCTCCACTATCACTATCTCCACTCTCACTATCTCCACTCTCACTATCTCCACTCTCACTCTCTCCACTCTCACCTTCTCCGCTGTCTCTCTCTCCACTCTCACTCTCTCCACTCTCACTATCTCCACTCTTTCTCTCTCCACTCTCGCTATCTCCACACTCAATATCTCCAGTCTAACGTTCTCCACTCTCACTATCTCCACACTCACTCTCTCCACTCTCACTCTCTTCACTCTCACTATCTCCACTCTCACTATTTCCACTTTCACAATGTCCACACTCACTCTCTCCACTTTCACTATCTCCACTCTCGCTCTCTCCACTCTCAGTCTCTCCACTCTCACTATCTCAACTCTCATTCTTTCCACTCTCACTATCTCCACTCTGACTATCTCCACTCTCACTATCTCCAGTCTCACTATCTCCACTCTCACTATCTCCACTCTCATTATCTCCACTCTCACTGTCTCCATTCTCAATCTCTCCACCCTCACTATCTCAACTCTCTATCTCCATTCTCACGATGTCCACTCTCACTATCTCCACTCTCAACTTTCTCAGCTCTCACTGTCACCACTCTCTCTCTTTCCACTCTCAATATCTCCACTCTCAGTATCTCGACTCTCATTATCTCCACTCTCACTATCTCCGCTCTGACCATCTCCCCTCTCACTAATTCCAATCTCACACTGTCCACTCTCACTTTCTCCACTCTCACTATTTTTGCTCTCACTATGTCCGCTCTCACTATCTCCACTCTCATTATCTCCGCTCTCACTGTCTCCGCTCTCACTATCTCCGCTCCCACTCTCTCCGCTCTCACTCTCACCACTCTCACTATCTCCACTCTCACTATCTCCACTCTCACTACCTCCATTCTCACTATCTCCACTATCACTATCTCCACTCTCACTATCCCCAGTCTCACTGTCTCCACTCTCACTAACTCCACTCTCACTATCTCCACTCTCACTATCTCCACTCTCACTATATTCTCTCTAACTTTCTCCACTCTCACTATCTACACTCTCACTATCCCCACTCTCACTATCACCACTCTCACTCTCTCCACTCTCACAATCTCCACTCTCACTTTTTCCACTCTCACTCTCTCCACTCTCACTATCTCCACTCTCACTCTCTCCACTCTCACGATATTCGCTCTCACGATCTCCACTCTCACTTTATCCACTCTCACTATCTCCTCTCTCCGTATTTCCACTCTCACTCTCTACACTCTCACTATCTCCACTCTCACTATCTCCACTCTCACTATCTCCACTCACACTATCTCCAGTCTCACTATCTCCACTCTCACTATCTCCACTCTCACTCTCTCCATTCTCACCCGCTCCACCATTACTATCTCCACTCTCACTTTGTCAAATCTCATTATCTTCTCTTTCACTTTCTCCACTCTCACTATCTACACTCTCACTCTCTCCGCTCTCAATATTTGCACTCTCACTATCTCCATTCTCACTGTCTCCACTCTCACTATCTCCACTTTAACTCTCTCCACTATCACTATCTTCACTCCCACTATCTCCACTCTCACTCTCTCCACTCTCAATATCTGCACTCTCACTATCTCCACTCTCACTCTCTCCACGCTCACTATCTCCACTCTCACAAATTCCACTCTCACTCTCTCCACTCTCACAATCTCCACTCTCACTATCTCTCACTCTCACTCTCTCCACTCTCACTCTCTCTACTCTCACAATCTCCACTCTCAAAATCTCCACTCTCACTGTCTCCACTCTGACTATCTCCACTCTCACTATCTCTGCTCTCACTATCTCTGCTCTAACTATCACCACTCTCACTATGTCCACTCTCACTGTCGCCACTTCCAGTATCTCCACTCTCAATCTCTTCGCTCTCACTATCTCCACTTTCATTGTCTCCACTCTCACTATCTCCGCTCTCACTATCTCCACTCTCACTATCTCCACTCTCACTATCTCCACTCACACCCCCTCCACTCTCACTCTCTCCATTCTCACTATCTCCACTCTCACCTTCTCCACTCTCACACTCTCCACTCTCACTTTCTCCACTCTCACTCTCTCCACTCTCACTATCTCTACTCTCACTATCTCCACTCTCACTATGTCCACTCTCACTATCTCCACTCTCAATATCTCCACTCTCTCTCTCTCCATTCTGAATCTCTCCACCCTCACTATCTCCACTCTCACTATCTCCACTCTCACGATGACCTCTCTCATTATCTCCACTCTCACTTTCTCCACTCTCACTATCTCCACTATCACACTCTCCGCTCTCAATATCTCCACTCTCACTATCACCACTCTCACTATCTCCACTCTCACTATCTCCACTCTCAATATCTCCACTCTCACTCTCTCCACTCTCACAATCTCCACTCTCAAAATCTCCACTCTCACTGTCTCCACTCTGACTATCTCCACTCTCACTATCTCCGCTCTCACTATCTCCGCTCTAACTATCACCACTCTCACTATGTCCACTCTCACTGTCGCCACTTCCAGTATCTCCACTCTCAATCTCTTCGCTCTCACTATCTCCACTTTCATTGTCTCCACTCTCACTATCTCCGCTCTCACTATCTCCACTCTTACTATCTCCACTCTCACTATCTCCACTCTCACTCTCTCCACTCTCACTCTCTCAACTCTCACTGTCTCCACTCACACGCCCTCCACTCTCATTCTCTCCATTCTCACTATTTCCACTCTCACCTTCTCCACTCTCATTCTCTCCACTCTCACTTCTCCACTCTCACTCTCTCCACTCTCACTATCTCCACTCTCACTATCTCCACTCTCACTATCTCCACTCTCACTCTCTCCACTCTCACTATCTCCACTCTCACTCTGTCCACTCTCACTCTTCCACTCGCACTCTCTCCACTCTCACTACCTCCACTCTCATTATCTCCAATCTCACTATTCGCACTCTAACTATCTCCACTCTCACTGTCTCCACTCTCACTATCTCCACTCTCACTATCTCCACTCTCACTCTCTCCACTCTCACTCTCTCCACTCTCACTATATGCACTCTCACTATCTCCACTCTGACTCTCTCCACTCTCACTACCTTCAGTCTCACTATCTCCAATCTTCATCTCTCCACTCACACTCTCTTCTCTCTCACTATCTCCACTCTCACTATGTCCACTCTCACTATCTCCAGTCACACTATCTCCAATCTCACTCTCTCCACTCGCACTCTCTCCACTCTCACTATTTCCTCTCTCACTATCTCCACTCTCACTATCTCCACTCTCACTATCTCCACTCTCACAATCTCCACTTGCACTCTCTCCACTCTCACTATCTCCACTCTCACTAAATCCACTCTCACTTTCTCCACTCTTACTCTCTCCACTCTCAATATATCCACTGTCACTATCTCCACTCTCAATATCTCAACACGCACTCTCTCCACTCTCACTATCTCCAATCTCACTATCTCCACCTGCACTCTCTCCACTCTCACTATCTCCACTCTCACTATCTCCACTCTCACCATCTCCACTTGCACTCTCTCCACTCTCACTACCTCCACTCTAACTATCTCCACTCTCACACTCTCCACTCTCACTATCTCCACTCTCACTATCTCCAATCTCACTATCTCCACTCTAACTTTCTCCACTCTCACTATCTCCACTCTCACTCTCTCCACTCTCACTCTCTCCACTCTCAATATCTCCACTCTCACTTTCTCCACTCTCAATATCTCCACTCTCACTATCTCCACTCTCACTCTCTCCACTCTCACTCTCTCCACTCTCACTATATCCACTCTCACTATCTCCACTCTAACTATCTCAACACGCACTTGCTCCACTCTCACTCTCTCCACTCTCACTATCTCCACTCTCACTATCTCCACTCTCACCATCTCCACTTGCACTCTCTCCACTCTCACTACCTCCACTCTAACTATCTCCACTCTCACTCTCTCCATTCTCACTATATGCACTCTCACTATCTCCACTCTCACTCTCTCCACTCTCACTATCTTGACTCAAACTATCTTCACTCTCAGTCTCTCCACTCCCACTCTCTCCTCTCTCACTATCTCCACTCTCACTATCTCCACTCTCACTGTCTCAACTCTCACTATCTCCACTTACACTCACTCCACTCTCACTATCTCCACTCACACTATCTCCACTCGCACTCTCACCACTCGCTCTCTCTCCACTCTCACTATCTCCACTCTCACTATCTCCACTCGCACTATCTCCACTCTCACTCTCTCCACTCTCACTCTCAGCACTCTCACTATCTCCACTATCCCTATCTCCACTCTCACTATCTCCACTCTCACTCTCTCCACTCGCACTCTCTCCACTCTGACTATCTCCACTCTCACTATCTCCACTCTCACTATCTCCACTCGCACTCTATCCACTCGCACTATCTCCACTTTCACTCTCCCCACTCTCACGCTCTCCACTCTCACACTCTCCACTCTCACTATCTCCACTCTGACTCTCTCCACTCTCACTCTCTCCTCTTTCACTATCTCCACTCTCACTATATCCACTCTGACTCTCTCCACTCTCACTATCTCCACTCTCTCTGTCTCCACTCTCACTATCTCCACTCTCACCATCTCCATTTTCACCCTTTCAACTCTCACTATCTCCTCTCTCACTCTCTCCACTCTCACTATATCCACCATCACTAACTAAAATCTCACTATCTCCACTCTCACTATCTCAACACTCACTCTCTCCACTCTCACTCTCTCCACTCTCACTATCTCCACATGCACTATCTCCAGTCTCACCATCTCCACTCTCACCATCTCCTCTCTCACTAACATCACTCTCACTATCTACAATCTCACTGTCTCCACGCTCACTATTTCCTCTCTCACTCTCTCCACTCTCACTCTATGCACTCTCACTATCTCCACTCTCACTATCACCACGCTCTCTCTCTCCACTCTCACTCTGTGCACTCTCACTATCTACACTTTCTCTATCTCCACTCTCAATATCTCCACTCTCACTATCTCCACTCGCATTCTCTCCACTCTCACTATCTCCACTCTCACTATCTGCACTCTCACTATCTCCACTCGCACACTCTCCATCTCACTATCTGCACTCTCTCTATCTCCACTCTCACTCTCTCCACTCTCACTCTCTCCACTCGCACTCTCTCCTCTCTCACTATCTCCACTCACACTATCTCCACTCGCACTCTTTCCACTCTCACTATCTCCACTCTCACTATCTACTCTCTCAATATCTCCACTCACACTCTCTCCACTCTCACTATCTCCACTCCCACTATCTCCACTCTCACTATCTCCACTCTCACTCTCTCCACTCTCACCTTCTCCGCTGTCTCTCTCTCCACTCTCACTCTCTCCACTCTCACTATCTCCACTCTTTCTCTCTCCACTCTCGCTATCTCCACACTCAATATCTCCAGTCTAACGTTCTCCACTCTCACTATCTCCACACTCACTCTCTCCACTCTCACTCTCTTCACTCTCACTATCTCCACTCTCACTATTTCCACTTTCACAATGTCCACACTCACTCTCTCCACTTTCACTATCTCCACTCTCGCTCTCTCCACTCTCAGTCTCTCCACTCTCACTATCTCAACTCTCATTCTTTCCACTCTCACTATCTCCACTCTGACTATCTCCACTCTCACTATCTCCAGTCTCACTATCTCCACTCTCACTATCTCCACTCTCATTATCTCCACTCTCACTGTCTCCATTCTCAATCTCTCCACCCTCACTATCTCAACTCTCTATCTCCATTCTCACGATGTCCACTCTCACTATCTCCACTCTCAACTTTCTCAGCTCTCACTGTCACCACTCTCTCTCTTTCCACTCTCAATATCTCCACTCTCAGTATCTCGACTCTCATTATCTCCACTCTCACTATCTCCGCTCTGACCATCTCCCCTCTCACTAATTCCAATCTCACACTGTCCACTCTCACTTTCTCCACTCTCACTATTTTTGCTCTCACTATGTCCGCTCTCACTATCTCCACTCTCATTATCTCCGCTCTCACTGTCTCCGCTCTCACTATCTCCGCTCCCACTCTCTCCGCTCTCACTCTCACCACTCTCACTATCTCCACTCTCACTATCTCCACTCTCACTACCTCCATTCTCACTATCTCCACTATCACTATCTCCACTCTCACTATCCCCAGTCTCACTGTCTCCACTCTCACTAACTCCACTCTCACTATCTCCACTCTCACTATCTCCACTCTCACTATATTCTCTCTAACTTTCTCCACTCTCACTATCTACACTCTCACTATCCCCACTCTCACTATCACCACTCTCACTCTCTCCACTCTCACAATCTCCACTCTCACTTTTTCCACTCTCACTCTCTCCACTCTCACTATCTCCACTCTCACTCTCTCCACTCTCACGATATTCGCTCTCACGATCTCCACTCTCACTTTATCCACTCTCACTATCTCCTCTCTCCGTATTTCCACTCTCACTCTCTACACTCTCACTATCTCCACTCTCACTATCTCCACTCTCACTATCTCCACTCACACTATCTCCAGTCTCACTATCTCCACTCTCACTATCTCCACTCTCACTCTCTCCATTCTCACCCGCTCCACCATTACTATCTCCACTCTCACTTTGTCAAATCTCATTATCTTCTCTTTCACTTTCTCCACTCTCACTATCTACACTCTCACTCTCTCCGCTCTCAATATTTGCACTCTCACTATCTCCATTCTCACTGTCTCCACTCTCACTATCTCCACTTTAACTCTCTCCACTATCACTATCTTCACTCCCACTATCTCCACTCTCACTCTCTCCACTCTCAATATCTGCACTCTCACTATCTCCACTCTCACTCTCTCCACGCTCACTATCTCCACTCTCACAAATTCCACTCTCACTCTCTCCACTCTCACAATCTCCACTCTCACTATCTCTCACTCTCACTCTCTCCACTCTCACTCTCTCTACTCTCACAATCTCCACTCTCAAAATCTCCACTCTCACTGTCTCCACTCTGACTATCTCCACTCTCACTATCTCTGCTCTCACTATCTCTGCTCTAACTATCACCACTCTCACTATGTCCACTCTCACTGTCGCCACTTCCAGTATCTCCACTCTCAATCTCTTCGCTCTCACTATCTCCACTTTCATTGTCTCCACTCTCACTATCTCCGCTCTCACTATCTCCACTCTCACTATCTCCACTCTCACTATCTCCACTCACACCCCCTCCACTCTCACTCTCTCCATTCTCACTATCTCCACTCTCACCTTCTCCACTCTCACACTCTCCACTCTCACTTTCTCCACTCTCACTCTCTCCACTCTCACTATCTCTACTCTCACTATCTCCACTCTCACTATGTCCACTCTCACTATCTCCACTCTCAATATCTCCACTCTCTCTCTCTCCATTCTGAATCTCTCCACCCTCACTATCTCCACTCTCACTATCTCCACTCTCACGATGACCTCTCTCATTATCTCCACTCTCACTTTCTCCACTCTCACTATCTCCACTATCACACTCTCCGCTCTCAATATCTCCACTCTCACTATCACCACTCTCACTATCTCCACTCTCACTATCTCCACTCTCAATATCTCCACTCTCACTCTCTCCACTCTCACAATCTCCACTCTCAAAATCTCCACTCTCACTGTCTCCACTCTGACTATCTCCACTCTCACTATCTCCGCTCTCACTATCTCCGCTCTAACTATCACCACTCTCACTATGTCCACTCTCACTGTCGCCACTTCCAGTATCTCCACTCTCAATCTCTTCGCTCTCACTATCTCCACTTTCATTGTCTCCACTCTCACTATCTCCGCTCTCACTATCTCCACTCTTACTATCTCCACTCTCACTATCTCCACTCTCACTCTCTCCACTCTCACTCTCTCAACTCTCACTGTCTCCACTCACACGCCCTCCACTCTCATTCTCTCCATTCTCACTATTTCCACTCTCACCTTCTCCACTCTCATTCTCTCCACTCTCACTTCTCCACTCTCACTCTCTCCACTCTCACTATCTCCACTCTCACTATCTCCACTCTCACTATCTCCACTCTCACTCTCTCCACTCTCACTATCTCCACTCTCACTCTGTCCACTCTCACTCTTCCACTCGCACTCTCTCCACTCTCACTACCTCCACTCTCATTATCTCCAATCTCACTATTCGCACTCTAACTATCTCCACTCTCACTGTCTCCACTCTCACTATCTCCACTCTCACTATCTCCACTCTCACTCTCTCCACTCTCACTCTCTCCACTCTCACTATATGCACTCTCACTATCTCCACTCTGACTCTCTCCACTCTCACTACCTTCAGTCTCACTATCTCCAATCTTCATCTCTCCACTCACACTCTCTTCTCTCTCACTATCTCCACTCTCACTATGTCCACTCTCACTATCTCCAGTCACACTATCTCCAATCTCACTCTCTCCACTCGCACTCTCTCCACTCTCACTATTTCCTCTCTCACTATCTCCACTCTCACTATCTCCACTCTCACTATCTCCACTCTCACAATCTCCACTTGCACTCTCTCCACTCTCACTATCTCCACTCTCACTAAATCCACTCTCACTTTCTCCACTCTTACTCTCTCCACTCTCAATATATCCACTGTCACTATCTCCACTCTCAATATCTCAACACGCACTCTCTCCACTCTCACTATCTCCAATCTCACTATCTCCACCTGCACTCTCTCCACTCTCACTATCTCCACTCTCACTATCTCCACTCTCACCATCTCCACTTGCACTCTCTCCACTCTCACTACCTCCACTCTAACTATCTCCACTCTCACACTCTCCACTCTCACTATCTCCACTCTCACTATCTCCAATCTCACTATCTCCACTCTAACTTTCTCCACTCTCACTATCTCCACTCTCACTCTCTCCACTCTCACTCTCTCCACTCTCAATATCTCCACTCTCACTTTCTCCACTCTCAATATCTCCACTCTCACTATCTCCACTCTCACTCTCTCCACTCTCACTCTCTCCACTCTCACTATATCCACTCTCACTATCTCCACTCTAACTATCTCAACACGCACTTGCTCCACTCTCACTCTCTCCACTCTCACTATCTCCACTCTCACTATCTCCACTCTCACCATCTCCACTTGCACTCTCTCCACTCTCACTACCTCCACTCTAACTATCTCCACTCTCACTCTCTCCATTCTCACTATATGCACTCTCACTATCTCCACTCTCACTCTCTCCACTCTCACTATCTTGACTCAAACTATCTTCACTCTCAGTCTCTCCACTCCCACTCTCTCCTCTCTCACTATCTCCACTCTCACTATCTCCACTCTCACTGTCTCAACTCTCACTATCTCCACTTACACTCACTCCACTCTCACTATCTCCACTCACACTATCTCCACTCGCACTCTCACCACTCGCTCTCTCTCCACTCTCACTATCTCCACTCTCACTATCTCCACTCGCACTATCTCCACTCTCACTCTCTCCACTCTCACTCTCAGCACTCTCACTATCTCCACTATCCCTATCTCCACTCTCACTATCTCCACTCTCACTCTCTCCACTCGCACTCTCTCCACTCTGACTATCTCCACTCTCACTATCTCCACTCTCACTATCTCCACTCGCACTCTATCCACTCGCACTATCTCCACTTTCACTCTCCCCACTCTCACGCTCTCCACTCTCACACTCTCCACTCTCACTATCTCCACTCTGACTCTCTCCACTCTCACTCTCTCCTCTTTCACTATCTCCACTCTCACTATATCCACTCTGACTCTCTCCACTCTCACTATCTCCACTCTCTCTGTCTCCACTCTCACTATCTCCACTCTCACCATCTCCATTTTCACCCTTTCAACTCTCACTATCTCCTCTCTCACTCTCTCCACTCTCACTATATCCACCATCACTAACTAAAATCTCACTATCTCCACTCTCACTATCTCAACACTCACTCTCTCCACTCTCACTCTCTCCACTCTCACTATCTCCACATGCACTATCTCCAGTCTCACCATCTCCACTCTCACCATCTCCTCTCTCACTAACATCACTCTCACTATCTACAATCTCACTGTCTCCACGCTCACTATTTCCTCTCTCACTCTCTCCACTCTCACTCTATGCACTCTCACTATCTCCACTCTCACTATCACCACGCTCTCTCTCTCCACTCTCACTCTGTGCACTCTCACTATCTACACTTTCTCTATCTCCACTCTCAATATCTCCACTCTCACTATCTCCACTCGCATTCTCTCCACTCTCACTATCTCCACTCTCACTATCTGCACTCTCACTATCTCCACTCGCACACTCTCCATCTCACTATCTGCACTCTCTCTATCTCCACTCTCACTCTCTCCACTCTCACTCTCTCCACTCGCACTCTCTCCTCTCTCACTATCTCCACTCACACTATCTCCACTCGCACTCTTTCCACTCTCACTATCTCCACTCTCACTATCTACTCTCTCAATATCTCCACTCACACTCTCTCCACTCTCACTATCTCCACTCCCACTATCTCCACTCTCACTAGCTTCACTGTCACTCTCTCCACTCGTACTCTCTCCACTGTCAGTGTCTCCACTCTCACTCACTCCACTCTCACCATATCCATTCGCAGCCTCTCCACACTCACAATCTCCTCGCTCACTCTCACCACTCTAACTATCTCCCCTCTCACTATCTCCACAGTCACTCTCTTCACTCTCACTATCTCCACCCTCACTAACTCCACTCTCACTATCTCCACTCTCACTATCTCACACTCACTCTCTCCACCCTCACCATCTCCACTCTCACTCTCTCCACTCTCACTATCTCCACTCTAACTATCTCCACTCTCACTATCTCCTCTCTCACTCTCTCCACTCTCACTCTCTCCCCTTTCACTATCTCCACCCTCACTAACTCCACTCTCACTATCTCCACTCTCAATATCTCCACACCCATTCTCTCCACCCTCACTATCTCCACTCTCACTCTCTCCACACTCACTATCTCATCTCTCACTATCTCCAATCTCACTATCTCCACTCTCACTCTCTCCACTCTCTCTATCTCCACTCTCACTATCCCAACACTGACTCTCTCCACTCTCACTATCTCCACTCTCGCTATCTCCACTCTCACTCTCTCCACTCTCACTCTCTGCACTCTCACTATCTCCACTCTCACTATCTCCACCCACACTATCTCCACTCTCAAAATTTCCACTTGCACTCTCTCCACTCTCACTCTCTCCACTCTCACTCTCTCCACTCTCACTCTCTCCACTCTCACTATCTCCGCACGCACTATCTCCACTCTCACCATCTCCACTCTCACCATCTCCTCTCTCACTATCATCACTCTCACTATCTCCAATCTCACTATCTCCACTCTCACTATCTCCAATCTCACTGTCTCCACGTTCACTATTTCCTCTCTCACTCTCTCCACTCTCACTCTCTGCACTCTCATTTTCTCCACTCTCACTATCTCCACGCTCTCTCTCTCCACTCTCACTCTGTGCACTCTCACTATCTCCACTCTCACTATCTCCACTCGCACTCTTTCCACTCTCACTATCTCCACTCTCACTATCTACTCTCTCAATATCTCCACTCACACTCTCTCCACTCTCACTATCTCCACTCCCACTATCTCCACGCTCACCCATTCAACTCTCACCCTCTGCACTCTCACTATCTCCACTCTCACTATCTCCACTCTCACTAGCTTCACTGTCACTCTCTCCACTCGTACTCTCTCCACTTTCAGTATCTCCACTCTCACTCACTCCACTCTCACTATTTCCACTCTCACCATATCCATTCGCAGCCTCTCCACACTCACCATCTCCTCGCTCACTCTCACCACTCTAACTATCTCCCCTCTCACTATCTCCACAGTCACTCTCTTCACTCTCACTATCTCCACCCTCACTAACTCCACTCTCACTCACTCCACACTTACTATCTCAACTCTCACTATCTCCAATCTCACTATCTCCACTCTCACTCTATCCACTCTCTCTATCTCCACTCTCACTATCCCAACACTGACTCTCTCCACTCTCACTATCTCCACTCTCGCTATCTCCACTCTCACTCTCTCCACTCTCACTCTCTGCATTCTCACTATCTCCACTCTCACTATCTCCACCCACACTATCTCCACTCTCAAAATTTCCACTTGCACTCTCTCCACTCTCACTATCTCCACTCTCACTATCTCCTATCTCACTCTCTCCACTCTCACTATCTCCACTCTCACTATCTCCACTCTCACTTTCTTCAATCTCACTATCTACACTCTCACTATCTCCACAGACACTGTCTCCTCTCTAACTATCTCGACTCGCTATCTCTCCACTCTCACTGTCTCCACTCTCACTATCTCCACTCTCACTATCTCCACTCAAACTATCTCCACTCGCACTCTCTCCATTCTCACTATCTCCACTCTCACTATCTCCACTCTCACTTTCTCCACTCTCACTCTCTGCACTCTCACTATATCCACTCTCACTATCTCCACTCTCACTATCTCCACTCGCACTCTCTCCACTCTCACTATCTCCGCTCTCACTATCTCCACTCGCACTCTCTCCACTCTCACTATCTTCACTCTCACTATCTCCAAACTCACTATTTCCACTCTCACTATCTCCACTCTCACTCTCTCCGCTCGCATTCTCTCCACCCTCACTATCTTCACTCTTACAGTCCCCACTCTCACTATCTCCACTCGCACACCCTTCTCTCTCACTATCTCCACTCTCACTATCTCCACTCTCACTCTCTCCACTCACACTATCTCCACTCTCACTGTCTCCACTCTCACTCTCTCCACTCTCACTATCTCCACTCTCACTATCTCCAATCTCACTATCTCCACTCTAACTATCTCCACTCTCACTGTCTCCACGCTCACTATCTCCACTCTCACTATCTCCACTCTCTCTCTCTCCACTCTCACTATCTGCATGCTCACTATCTCCACACTGTCTCTCTCCACTCTCACTATCTTCATTCTCACTTTCTCCACTCTCCTTCTCTCCACTCTGACTATCTCCACTCGCACTCTCTCCACTTCACTATCTCCCCTCTCACTATCTCCAATCGCACTCTCTCCAATCTCACTCTCTCCAATCTCACTATCTCCACTCTCACTATCTCCACTCTGACTCTCTCCACTCTCACTATCTCCACTCTCACTATCTCCACTCTCACTATCTCCACTCGCACTCTCTCCACTCTCACTATCTCTACTCTCACTATCTCCACTCGCACTCTCTCCACTCTCATTATCTCCACTCTCACAATCTCCACTCTCACTATCTCCACTCTCACTATCACCACTCTCAGTCTCTCCGCTCGCATTCGCTCCACTCTCACTATCTCCACGCTGACTATCTCCACTCTCACTATCTCCACTCTCACTCTCTCCACTCTCACTATCTGCACTCTCACTAACTCCACACTGACTCCCTCCACTCTCACTATCTTCACTCTCAATTTCTCCACTCTCACTCTCTCCACTCTCACTATTTCCACTCGCACTCATTCCAATCTCACTATCTGCACTCTCACTATCTCCAATCGCACTCTCTCCACTCTCACTATCTCCACTCTCACTATCTCCACTCTCACTCTATCCACTCTCACTCTCTCCACTCATTCTCTCTCCACTCTCACTAGCTCCACTCTCACTTTCTCCAATCTCACTATCTACACTCTCACTATCTCCACTGACACTGTCTCCTCTCTCACTACCTCCAATCGCACTCTCTCCACTCTCACTTTATCCACTCTCACTATCTCTACTCTCATATTCTCCACTCTCACTATCTTCACTCTCACTACTTCCACTCTCACTCTTTCCACTAACACTCTCTGCACCCTCACTATCTCCACTCACACTATCTCCACTCTCACTTTCTCCACACTCACTATCTCCACTCTCACTATCTCCACTCTCACTATCTCGACTCTCACTATCTCGACTCAAACTGTCTCCACTCGCACACTCTCCACTCTCAGTATCTCCACTCGCACTCTCTCCACTCTCACTATCTCCACTCTCACTATCTCCACTCGCACTCTCTCCACTCTCAATATCTCCATTCTCACTATCTCTACCCTCACTATCTCCTCTATCACTATCTCCACTCTCACTCTCTCCGCTCGCATTCTCTCCACTCTCACTATCTCCACTCTGACTATCTCCACTCTCACTATCTCCACTCTCAAGCTCTCCACTCTCACTATCTCCACTCTCACTGTCTCCACTCTCACTCTCTCCAATGTCACTATCTCCTCTCTCACTATCTCCAATCTCACTATCTCCACTCTAACTATCTTCATTCTCACTGTCTCCACTCTCACTATCTCCACTCTCACTATCTCCACTCTCACTCTCTCCACTCTCACTATCTGCACTCTCACTATGTCCACACTGACTCTCTCCACTCTCACTATCGTCACTCTCACTGTCTCCACTCTCACTATCTCCACTCACACTCATTCCACTCTCACTATCTCCACTCTCACTATCTCCAATCGCAATCTCTCCATTCTCACTATCTCCACTCTCACTATCTCCACTCTCACTCTATCCACTCTCACTCTCTCCACTCTTTCTCTCTCCACTCTCATTATCTCCACTCTCACTATCTCCACTCTCACTATCTCCACTCTCACTATCTCGACTCAAACTGTCTCCACTCACACTCTCTCCACTCTCACTATCTCCACTCTCACTATCTCCACTCTCTCTTTTTCCACTCTCACTCTCTCCACTCTCACTATATCCACTCTCAATATCTCCACTCTCACTAACTCCACTCACACTCTCTCCGCTCTCACTATCTCCACTCTCACTATCTCCAATCTCACTATCTCCACTCTCACTATCTCCACTCTCACTCTCTCCGCTCGCATTCTGTCCACTCTCACTATCTCCACTCTCAATATCTCCGCTCTCACTATCTTCACTCACACTCTCTCCACTCTCACTATATCCACTCTCACTATCTCCACTCTCACTATCTCCACTCTCACTCTCTCCGCTCGCATTCTCTCCACTCTCACTATCTCCACTCTGACTAACTCCACTCTCACTATCTCCACTCACACTCTCTCCTCTCTCACTATCTCCACTCTCACAATCTCCACTCTCAAGCTCTCCACTCTCACTATCTCCACTCTCACTGTCTCCACTCTCACTCTCTCCAATCTCACTATCTCCTCTCTCACTATCTCCAATCTCACTATCTCCACTCTAACTATCTCCTTTCTCACTGTCTCCACTCTCACTATCTCCACTATCACTATCTCCACTCTCACTCTCTCCACTCTCACTATCTGCACTCTCACTATGTCCACACTGACTCTCACCACTCTCACTAACTTCACTCTCACTGTCTCCACTCTCACTATCTCCACTCTCACTATCTCCACTCTGACTATCTCCACTCTCACTATCTCCATTCACAATCTCTCCACTCTCACTATCTCCACTCTCACTATCTCCAATCTCACTCTCTCCACTCGCACTCTCTCCACTCTCACTCTCTCCACTCTCACTATCTCCACTCTCACTATCTCCACTCGCACTCTATCCACTCTCACTATCTCCACTCTCACTATCTCCACTCTCACTCTCTCCACACACTCTCTGCACTCTCACTATCACCACTCTCACTATCTCATCTCTCACTCTCTCCTCTTTCACTATCTTCATTCTCACTATATCCACTCTGACTCTCTCCACTCTCACTATCTCCACTCTCACTGTCTCCACTCTCACTATCTCCACTCTCACCATCTCCATTCTTAGCCTTTCCACTCTCACTATCTCCTCTCTCACTCTCTCCACTCTCATTATATCCACCATCACCAACTAATATTTCACTATCTCCACTCTCACTATCTCAACACTCACTCTCTCCACCCTCATTATCTCCACTCACACTATCTCCACTCTCACTATCTCCACTCTCACTATCGCCACTCTCCCTCTCTCCGCTCTCACTCTCTCCACTCTCACTCTCTCCACTCTCACTCTGTAAACTCTCACTCTTTCCACTCTCACTATCTCCGCACGCACTATCTCCACTCTCACCATCTCCACTCTCACCATCTCTTCTCTCAATATCTTCACTCTCACTATCTCCACTCTCACTGTCTCCACTTTCACAATCTCCACTCTCACTATCAACACTCTGACTATCTCCTCTCTCACATTCTCCACTCTCACTATCTCCACTCTCACTCTCTCCACTCTCACTCTCTGCACTCACTATCTCCACTCTCACTATCTCCACTCTCACTCTCTCCACTCTCACTCTGTGCACTCTCACTTCTCCACTCTCACTATCTACACTCTCACTATCTCCACTCTCACTAACTCCACTCGCACTCTCTCCACTCTCACTATCTCCACTCTCACTATCTCCACTCTCACTATCTCCACTCTCACTATCACCACTCTCAGTCTCTCCACTCGCATTCGCTCCACTCTCACTATCTCCACTCTGACTATCTCCACTCTCACTATCTCCACTCGCACTCTCTCCACTCTCACTATCTCCACTCTCATCTCTCCACTCTCACACTCTCTCCACTCTCACTCTCTCCACTCTCACTATCTCCGGCACGCACTATCTCCACTCTCACCATCTCCACTCTCACCATCTTCTCTCAATATCTTCACTCTCACTATTCCACTCTCACTGTCTCCACTTTCACAATCTCCACTCTCACTATCAACACTCTGACTATCTCCTCTCTCACATTCTCCACTCACACTATCTCCACTCTCACTCTCTCCACTCTCACTCTCTGCACTCACTATCTCCACTCTCACTATCTCCATTCTCACTTTCTCCACTCTCACTCTGTGCACTCTCACTATCTCCACTCTCACTATCTACACTCTCACTATCTCCACTCTCACTAACTCCACTCGCACTCTCTCCACTCTCACTATCTCCACTCTCAATATCTCCACTCTCACTATCTCCACTCTCACTATCACAACTCTCAGTCTCTCCACTCGCATTCGCTCCACTCTCACTATCTCCACTCTGACTATCTCCACTCTCACTATCTCCACTCGCACTCTCTCCACTCTCACTCTCCCCACTCTCACTATCTCCACTCTCACTGTCTCCACTCTCACTCTCTCCACTCTCACTATCTCCACTCTCACTATCTCCAATCTCACTATCTCCACTCTAACTATCTCCACTCTCACTTTCTCCACTCTCACTATCTCCACTCTCACTATCTCCACTCTCACTCTCTCCACTCTCACTATCTCCACTCTCATCTCTCCACTCTCACTCTCTCCACTCTCACTCTCTCCACTCTCACTATCTCCGCACGCACTATCTCCACTCTCAACATCTCCACTCTCACCATCTCTTCTCTCAATATCTTCACTCTCACTATCTCCACTCTCACTGTCTCCACTTTCACAATCTCCACTCTCACTATCAACACTCTGACTATCTCCTCTCTCACATTCTCCACTCACACTATCTCCACTCTCACTCTCTCCACTCTCACTCTCTGCACTCACTATCTCCACTCTCACTATCTCCATTCTCACTTTCTCCACTCTCACTCTGTGCACTCTCACTATCTCCACTCTCACTATCTACACTCTCACTATCTCCACTCTCACTAACTCCACTCGCACTCTCTCCACTCTCACTATCTCCACTCTCACTATCTCCCCACTCACTATCTCCACTCTCACTATCACCACTCTCAGTCTCTCCACTGGCATTCGCTCCACTCTCACTATCTCCACTCTGACTATCTCCACTCTCACTATCTCCACTCGCACTCTCTCCACTCTCACTCTCCCCACTCTCACTATCTCCACTCTCACTGTCTCCACTCTCACTCTCTCCACTCTCACTATCTCCACTCTCACTATCTCCAATCTCACTATCTCCACTCTATCTATCTCCACTCTCACTTTCTCCACTCTCACTATCTCCACTCTCACTATCTCCACTCTCACTCTCTCCACTCTCACTATCTGCACTCTCACTAACTCCACACTGACTCTTTCCACTCTCACTATCTTCAATCTCAATTTCTCCACTCTCACTCTCTCGACTCTTTTTATCTCCACTCGCACTCTCTCCACTCTCACTATATCCACTCTCACTATCTCCAATCGCACTTTCTCCACTCTCACTATCTCCACTCTCACTAAATCCACTCTCACTCTATCCACTCTCACTCTCTTCACTCATACTCACTCCACTCTCACTATCTCCGCACGCTTTCTCTCCAATCTCCCTATCTCCACTCTGACTATCTCCACTCTCACTATCTCCACTCGCACTCTCTCCACTCTCACTATCTCCACTCTCACTCTCTCCACTCTTAAGCTCTCCACTCTCACTATCTCCACTCTCACTGTCTCCACTCTCACTCTCTCCAATCTCACTATCTCCACTCTCACTATCTCCAATCTCACTATCTTCACTCTAACTATCTCCACTCTCACTGTCTCCACTCTCACTATCTCCACTCTCACTATCTCCACTCTCACTCTCTCCACTCTCACTATCTGCACTCTCACTATGTCCACACTTACTCTCTCCACTCTCACTATCTCCACTCTCACTATCTCCACTCACACTCTACCCACTCTAAATATCTCCACCCTCACAATCTCCACTCTCACTCTCTCCACACTCACTCTCTGCACACTCACTATCTCCACTCTCACTCTCTCCTCTTTCACTATCTCCACTCTCACTATATCCACTCTGACTCTCTCCACTCTCACTATCTCCACTCTCACTGTCTCCACTCTCTCTATCTCCACTCTCACCATCTCCATTCTTAACCTTTCCACTCTCACTATCTCCTCTCTCACTCTCTCCACTCTCACTATAGCCACCATCACTATCAATAATCTCACTATCTCCACTCTCACTATCTCAACACTCACTCTCTCCACCCTCACTATCTCCACTCTCACTATCTCCACTCTCACTCTCTCCGCTCTCACTCTCTCCAATCTCACTCTCTCCACTCTCACTCTCTCCACTCTCACTCTCTCCACTCTCACTATCTCCGCACGCACTATCTCCACTCTCACCATCTCCACTCTCACCATCTCCACTCTCACTATCTTCACTCTCTCTATCTCCACTCTCACTATCTCCACTGTCACTATCTCCAATCTCACTCTCTCCACTCTCACTAACTCCACTCTCACTGTCAACAATCTGAATATCTCCGCTCACACTTTCTCCACTCTCACTATCTCCACTCTCACTATCTCCACTCTCACTATCTCCACTCTCAATATCTCCACTCAAACTATCTCCACACGCACTCTCTCCACTCTCACTATCTCCACTATCACTATCTCCACTCTCACTTTCTCCACTCTCACTTTCTCCACTCTCACTGTATCCACTCTCAACATCTCCACTCTCACTATCTCCGCTCGCACTCTCTCCCCTCTCACTATCTCCACTCTCTCTATCTCCACTCGCACTCTCTCCACTCTCACAATCTCCACTCTCACTATCTCCTCTCTCACTATCTCCACTCTCACTATCTCCACTCTCACTCTCTCCGCTCGCATTCTCTCCACTTTCACTATCTCCACTCTCACTATCTCCACTCTCACTCTCTCCGCTCGCATTCTCTCCACTTTCACTATCTCCACTCTCACTATCTCCACTCTCACTATCTCCACTCAAACTGTCTCCACTCGCACACTCTCCACTTCACTATCTCCACTCTCACTATCTCCACTCTCACTTTCTCCACTCTCACTCGCTCCACTCTCACTATCTCCACTCTCACTATCTCCACTTGCACTCTCTCCACTCTCTCTATCTCCACTCTCACTATCTCCACTCTCACTATCTCCACTCTCACTATCTCCACTCTCACTCTCTCCGCTCGCATTCTCTCCACTCTCACTATCTCCACTCTGACTATCTCCACTCTCACTATCTGCACTCGCACTCTCTCCACTCTCACTATCTCCACTCTCACTATCTCCACTCTCAATCTCTCCTCTCTCACTATCTCCACTCTCACTGTCTCCACTCTCACTCTCTCCAATCTCACTATCTCCACTCTCACTATCTCCACTCTCACTCTCTCCACTCTCACTACTTGCACTCTCATTATGTCCACACTGACTCTCTCCACTCTCACTATCTTCACTCTCACTTTCTCCACTCTCGCTCTCTCCACTCTCACTGTCTCCACTCTCACTATCTCCACTCTCACTATCTCCACTCTGACTATCTCCACTCTCACTATCTCCACTCACACTCTCTCCATTCTCACTATCTCCACTCTCACTATCTCCAATCTCACTCTCTCCACTCGCACTCTCTTCACTCTCACTATCTCAACTCTCACTATCTCCACTCGCACTCAATCCACTTGCACTATCTCCACTCTCACTATCTCCACTCTCACTCTCTCCACACTCACTCTCTGCACACTCACTATCTCCACTCTCACTATCTCCACTCTCACTCTCTCCTCTTTCACTATCTCCACTCTCACTATATCCACTCTGACTCTCTCCACTCTCACTATCTCCACTCTCACTGTCTCCACTCTCACTATCTCCACTCTCACCATCTCCATTCTTATCCATTCCACTCTCACTAGCTCCTCTCTCACTCTCTCCACTCTCACTATATCCACCATCACTATCAAAAATCTCACTATCTCCACTCTCACAATCTCAACACTCACTCTCTCCACCCTCACTATCTCCACTCTCACTATCTCCACTCTCACTATCTCCACTCTCACTCTCCCCGCTCTCACTCTCTCCACTCTCACTATCTCCACTCTCACTATCTCCACCCTCAAGCTCTCCTCTCTCACTATCTCCACTCTCACTGTCTCCACTCTCACTCTCTCCAATCTCACTATCTCCACTCTCACTATCTCCACTCTCACTCTCTCCACTCTCACTATTTGCACTCTCACTATGTCCACACTGACTCTCTCCACTCTCACTATCTTCACTCTCACTTTCTCCACTCTCACTCTCTCCACTCTCACTTTCTCCACTCTCACTATCTCCACTCTCACTATCTCCACTCTGACTATCTCCACTCTCACTATCTCCACTCACACTCTCTCCACTCTCACTATCTCCACTCTCACTATCTCCAATCTCACTCTCTCCACTCGCACTCTCTTCACTCTCACTATCTCAACTCTCACTATCTCCTCTCGCACTCTATCCACTTGCACTATCTCCACTCTCATTATCTCCACTCTCACTCTCTCCCGACTTACTCTCTGCACACTCACTATCTCCACTCTCACTATCTCCACTCTCACTCTCTCCTCTTTCACTATCTCCACTCTCACTATATCCACTCTGACTCTCTCCACTCTCACTATCTTCTCTCACTGACTCCACTCTCACTATCTCCACTCTCACCATCTCCATTCTTACCCTTTCCACTCTCACTATCTCCTCTCTCACTCTCTCCACTCTCACTATATCCACCATCACTATCTAAAATCTCACTATCTCCACTCTCACTATCTCCACTCTCACTCTCTCAGCTCTCACTCTCTCCACTCTCACTCTCTCCACTCTCACTCTCTCCACTCTTCTTCTCTCCACTCTCACTATCTCCGCACGCCCTATCTCCACTCTCACCATCTCCACTCTCACCATCTCTTCTCTCAATATCTTCACTCTCACTAACTCCACTCTCACTGTCTCCACTTTCACTATCTCCACTCTCACTATCAACACTCTGACTATCTCCTCTCTCACATTCTCCACTCTCACTATCTCCACTCTCACTCTCTCCACTCTCACTCTCTGCACTCTCACTATCTACAATCTCACTATCTCCACTCTCACTATATCCACTCTGATTCTTTCCACTCTCACTATCTCAACTCTCACTGTCTCCAATCTCACTATCTCCACTCTCACCATCTCCATTCTCACCCTTTGCACTCTCACTATCTCCTCTCTCACTCTCTCCACTCTCACTATATCCACCATCACTAACTAAAATCTCACTACCTCCACTCATACTTGCTCAAAACTCACTCTCTCCACCCTCACTATCTCCACACTCACAATCTCCACTCTCACTTTCTCCACTCTCACTATCTCCACTCTCACTCTCTCCGCTCTCACTCTCTCCACTCTCACTCTCTCCACTCTCACTCACTCCACTCTCACTCTCTCCACTCTCACTATCTCCGCACGCACTAACTCCACTCTCACCATCTCCACTCTCACTATCTTCACTCACACTATCTCCACTCTCACTATCTCCACTGTCACTATCTCCAATCTCACTCTCTCCACTCTCACTAACTCCACTCTCACTATCAACAATCTGACTATCTCCACTCTCACTTTCTCCACTCTCACTATCCCACTCTCACTCTCTCTACTCTCAGTCTCTGCACTCTCACTATCTTCTCTCTCACTATCTCCACTCTCACTCTCTCCACTCTCACTCTGTGCACTCTCACTATCTCCACTCTCACTTTCTCCACTCTCACTATCTCCACTCTCACTATCTCCACTCTCACTCTCTCCACTCTCACTATCTCCACTCTCACTATCTCCACTCTCACTATCTCCACTCGCACTCTCTCCACTCTCTCAATCTCCACTCTCACTATCTCCACTCTCACTCTCTCCACTTTCACTCTCTCCACTCTCACTATCTCCACTCTCACTAACTCCACTCACACTATTTCCACTCTCACTATCTCCACTCTCACTATCTCCACTCTCACTATTTCCACTCTCACTCCCTCCACTCTCACTATCTGCACTCTCACTAACTCCACACTGACTCTCTGCACTCTCACTATCTTCAATCTCAATTTCTCCACTCTCACTCTCTCCATTCTTTTTATCTCCACTCGCACTCCCTCCACTCTCACTATCTCCACTCTCACTATCTCCAATCGCACTCTCTCCACTCTCACTATCTCCACTCTCAATAAATCCACTCTCACTCTATCCACTCTCACTCTCTGCACTCTCACTATCTCCACTCACACTATCTCCACTCTCACTTTCTCCACTCTCACTATCTCCACTCTCACTATCTCCACTCTCACTATCTCCACTCTCACTTACTCCAACCTCACTATCTGCACTCTCATAATCTCCACTGACACTGTCTCCTCTCTCACTACATCCACTCGCACTCTCTCCACTCTCACTATCTCCACTCTCACTATATCCAATCTCAATATCTCCACTCTCACTATCTCCACTCGCACTCTCTCCACTCTCACTATCTCCACTCTCACTATCTCCACTCGCACTCTCTCCACTCTCACTATCTCCACTCTCCCTATCTCCACTCTGACTATCTCCACTCTCACTATCTCCACTCGCACTCTCTCCACTCTCACTATCTCCACTCTCACTATCTCCACTCTCAAGCTCTCCACTCTCAATATCTCCACTCTCACTTTCTCCACTCTCACTCTCTCCAATCTCACTATCTCCACTCTCACTATCTCCAATCTCACTATCTTCACTCTAACTATCTCCACTCTCACTGTCTCCAATCTCACTATTTCCACTCTGACTATCTCCACTCTCACTCTCTCCACTCTCACTAGCTGCACTCTCACTATGTCCACACTGACTCTCTCCACTCTCACTATCTTCACTCTCACTTTCTCTAGTCTCACTCTCTCCACTCTCACTGTCTCCGCTCTCACTATCTCCACTCTCACTGTCTCCGCTCTCACTATCTCCACTCTCACTATCTCCACTCTCACTCTCTCCACTCTCACTATCTCCACTCACACTCTCTCCATTCTCACTATCTCCACTCTCACTATCTCCAATCGCACTCTCTCCATGTGCACTATCTCCACTCTCACTATCTCCACTCTCACTATCTCCACTCGCACTCTATCCACTCTCACTATCTCCACTCTCACAATCTCCACTCTCTCTCTCCACACTCACTCTCTGCACACTCACTATCTCCACTCTCACAATCTCCACTCTCACTCTCTCCTCTTTCACTATCTCCACTCTCACCATTTCCATTCTTACCCTTTCCACTCTCACTATCTCCTCGCTCACTCTCTCCACTCTCACTATCTCCACCATCACTATCTAAAATCTCACTATCTCCACTCTCACTATCTCAACATTCACTCTCTCCACCCTCACTATCTCCACTCTCACTATCTCCACTCTCACTATCTCCACTCTCACTATCTCCACTCTCACTCTCTCCGCTCTCACTCTCTCAGCTCTCACTCTCTCCACTCTCACTCTCTCCACTCTCACTCTCTCCACTCTTCTTCTCTCCACTCTCACTATCTCCGCACGCACTATCTCCACTCTCACCATCTCCACTCTCACCATCTCTTCTCTCAATATCTTCACTCTCACTAACTCCACTCTCACTGTCTCCACTTTCACTATCTCCACTCTCACTATCAACACTCTGACTATCTCCTCTCTCACATTCTCCACTCTCACTCTCTCCACTCTCACTCTCTGCACTCTCACTATCTACAACCTCACTATCTCCACTCTCACTATATCCACTCTGATTCTCTCCACTCTCACTATCTCAACTCTCACTGTCTCCAATCTCACTATCTCCACTCTCACCATCTCCATTCTCACCCTTTGCACTCTCACTATCTCCTCTCTCACTCTCTCCACTCTCACTATATCCACCATCACTAACTAAAATCTCACTACCTCCACTCACACTTGCTCAACACTCACTCTCTCCACCCTCACTATCTCCACTCTCACTATCTGCACTCTAACTTTCTCCAATCTCACTATCTCCACTCTCACTCTCTCCACTCTCACTCTCTCCACTCTCACTCTCTCCACTCTCACTCACTCCACTCTCACTCTCTCCACTCTCACTATCTCCGCACGCACTATCTCCACTCTCACCATCTCCACTCTCATTATCTTCACTCTCACTATCTCCACTCTCACTATCTCCACTGTCACTATCTCCAATCTCACTCTCTCCACTCTCACTAACTCCACTCTCACTATCAACAATCTGACTATCTCCACTCTCACTTTCTCCACTCTCACTATCCCACTCTCACTCTCTCTACTCTCAGTCTCTGCACTCTCACTATCTTCTCTCTCACTATCTCCACTCTCACTCTCTCCACTCTCACTCTGTGCACTCTCACTATCTCCACTCTCACTTTCTCCACTCTCACTATCTCCACTCTCACTCTCTCCACTCTCACTATCTCCACTCTCACCATCTCCACTCTCACTATCTCCACTCGCACTCTCTCCACTCTCTCAATCTCCACTCTCACTATCTCCACTCTCACTCTCTCCACTTTCACTCTCTCCACTCTCACTATCTCCAGTCTCACTAACTCCACTCACACTATTTCCACTCTCATTATCTCCACTCTCACTATCTCCACTCTCACTATCTCCACTCTCACTCTCTCCACTCTCACTCTCTGCACTCTCACTATCTACAATCTCACTATCTCCACTCTCACTATATCCACTCTGATTCTCTCCACTCTCACTATCTCAACTCTCACTCTCTCCAATCTCACTATCTCCACTCTCACCATCTCCATTCTCACCCTTTGCACTCTCACTATCTCCTCTCTCACTCTCTCCACTCTCACTATATCCACCATCACTAACTAAAATCTCACTACCTCCACTCACACTTGCTCAACACTCACTCTCTCCACCCTCACTATCTCCACTCTCACAATCTCCACTCTCACTTTCTCCACTCTCACTATCTCCACTCTCACTCTCTGCGCTCTCACTCTCTCCACTCTCACTCTCTCCACTCTCACTCACTCCACTCTCACTCTCTCCACTCTCACTATCTCCGCACGCACTAACTCCACTCTCACCATCTCCACTCTCACTATCTTCACTCACACTATCTCCACTCTCACTATCTCCACTGTCACTATCTCCAATCTCACTCTCTCCACTCTCACTAACTCCACTCTCACTATCAACAATCTGACTATCTCCACTCTCACTTTCTCCACTCTCACTATCCCACTCTCACTCTCTCTACTCTCAGTCTCTGCACTCTCACTATCTTCTCTCTCACTATCTCCACTCTCACTCTCTCCACTCTCACTCTGTGCACTCTCACTATCTCCACTCTCACTTTCTCCACTCTCACTATCTCCACTCTCACTATCTCCACTCTCACTCTCTCCACTCTCACTATCTCCACTCTCACTATCTCCACTCTCACTATCTCCACTCGCACTCTCTCCACTCTCTCAATCTCCACTCTCACTATCTCCACTCTCACTCTCTCCACTTTCACTCTCTCCACTCTCACTATCTCCACTCTCACTAACTCCACTCACACTATTTCCACTCTCACTATCTCCACTCTCACTATCTCCACTCTCACTATCTCCACTCTCACTCCCTCCACTCTCACTATCTGCACTCTCACTAACTCCACACTGACTCTCTGCACTCTCACTGTCTTCAATCTCAATTTCTCCACTCTCACTCTCTCCACTCTTTTTATCTCCACTCGCACTCTCCCCCACTCTCACTATCTCCACTCTCACTATCTCCAATCGCACTCTCTCCACTCTCACTATCTCCACTCTCACTAAATCCACTCTCACTCTATCCACTCTCACTCTCTGCACTCTCACTATCTCCACTCACACTATCTCCACTCTCACTTTCTCCACTCTCACTATCTCCACTCTCACTATCTCCACTCTCACTCTCTCCACTCTCACTTACTCCAATCTCACTATCTGCACTCTCACTATCTCCACTGACACTGTCTCCTCTCTCACTACATCCACTCGCACTCTCTCCACTCTCACTATCTCCACTCTCACTATATCCAATCTCACTATCTGCACTCTCACTATCTCCACTGACACTGTCTCCTCTCTCACTACATCCACTCGCACTCTCTCCACTCTCACTATCTCCACTCTCACTATATCCAATCTCAATATCTCCACTCTCACTATCTCCACTCGCACTCTCTCCACTCTCACTATCTCCACTCTCACTATCTCCACTCGCACTCTCTCCACTCTCACTATCTCCACTCTCACTATCTCCATTCTCACTATCTCCACTCTCATTATCTCCACTCTCACTATCTCCGCTCGCATTCTCTCCACTCTCCCTATCTCCACTCTGACTATCTCCACTCTCACTATCTCCACTCGCACTCTCTCCACTCTCACTATCTCCACTCTCACTATCTCCACTCTCAAGCTCTCCACTCTCAATATCTCCACTCTCACTTTCTCCACTCTCACTCTCTCCAATCTCACTATCTCCACTCTCACTATCTCCAATCTCACTATCTTCACTCTAACTATCTCCACTCTCACTGTCTCCACTCTCTCTATCTCCACTCTGACTATCTCCACTCTCACTCTCTCCACTCTCACTAGCTGCACTCTCACTATGTCCACACTGACTCTCTCCACTCTCACTATCTTCACTCTCACTTTCTCTACTCTCACTCTCTCCACTCTCACTGTCTCCGCTCTCACTATCTCCACTCTCACTGTCTCCGCTCTCACTATCTCCACTCTCACTATCTCCACTCTCACTCTCTCCACTCTCACTATCTCCACTCACACTCTCTCCATTCTCACTATCTCCACTCTCACTATCTGCAATCGCACTATCTCCACTCGCACTATCTCCACTCTCACTATCTCCACTCTCACTATCTCCACTCGCACTCTATCCACTCTCACTATCTCCACTCTCACAATCTCCACTCTCTCTCTCCACACTCACTCTCTGCACACTAACTATCTCCACTCTCACTATCTCCACTCTCACTCTCTCCTCTTTCACTATCTCCACTCTCACTATATCCACTCTGACTCTCTCCACTCTCACTATCTCCACTCTCACTGTCTCCACTCTCACTATCTCCACTCTCACCATTTCCATTCTTACCCTTTCCACTCTCACTATCTCCTCTCTCACTCTCTCCACTCTCACTATCTCCACCATCACTATCTAAAATCTCACTATCTCCATCTCACTATCTCAACATTCACTCTCTCCACCCTCACTATCTCCACTCTCACTATCTCCACTCTCACTATCTCCACTCTCACTATCTCCACTCTCACTCTCTCCGCTCTCACTCTCTCCGCTCTCACTCTCTCCACTCTCACTCTCTCCACTCTCACTCTCTCCACTCTTCTTCTCTCCACTCTCACTATCTCCGCACGCACTATCTCCACTCTCACCATCTCCACTCTCACCATCTCTTCTCTCAATATCTTCACTCTCACTAACTCCACTCTCACTGTCTCCACTTTCACTATCTCCACTCTCACTATCAACACTCTGACTATCTCCTCTCTCACATTCTCCACTCTCACTCTCTCCACTCTCACTCTCTGCACTCTCACTATCTACAACCTCACTATCTCCACTCTCACTATATCCACTCTGATTCTCTCCACTCTCACTATCTCAACTCTCACTGTCTCCAATCTCACTATCTCCACTCTCACCATCTCCATTCTCACCCTTTGCACTCTCACTATCTCCTCTCTCACTCTCTCCACTCTCACTATATCCACCATCACTAACTAAAATCTCACTACCTCCACTCACACTTGCTCAACACTCACTCTCTCCACCCTCACTATCTCCACTCTCACTATCTGCACTCTCACTTTCTCCACTCTCACTATCTCCACTCTCACTCTCTCCACTCTCACTCTCTCCACTCTCACTCTCTCCACTCTCACTCACTCCACTCTCACTCTCTCCACTCTCACTATCTCCGCACGCACTATCTCCACTCTCACCATCTCCACTCTCATTATCTTCACTCTCACTATCTCCACTCTCACTATCTCCACTCTCACTATCTCCAATCTCACTCTCTCCACTCTCACTAACTCCACTCTCACTATCAACAATCTGACTAACTCCACTCTCACTTTCTCCACTCTCACTATCCCACTCTCACTCTCTCTACTCTCAATCTCTGCACTCTCACTATCTTCTCTCTCACTATCTCCACTCTCACTCTCTCCACTCTCACTCTGTGCACTCTCACTATCTCCACTCTCACTTTCTCCACTCTCACTATCTCCACTCTCACTATCTCCACTCTCACTCTCTCCACTCTCACTATCTCCACTCTCACCATCTCCACTCTCACTATCTCCACTCGCACTCTCTCCACTCTCTCAATCTCCACTCTCACTATCTCCACTCTCACTCTCTCCACTTTCACTCTCTCCACTCTCACTATCTCCAGTCTCACTAACTCCACTCACACTATTTCCACTCTCATTATCTCCACTCTCACTATCTCCACTCTCACTATCTCCACTCTCACTCTCTCCACTCTCACTCTCTGCACTCTCACTATCTACAATCTCACTATCTCCACTCTCACTATATCCACTCTGATTCTCTCCACTCTCACTATCTCAACTCTCACCAGCTCCATTCTCACCCTTTGCACTCTCACTATCTCCTCTCTCACTCTCTCCACTCTCACTATATCCACCATCACTAACTAAAATCTCACTTCCTCCACTCACACTTGCTCAACACTCACTCTCTCCACCCTCACTATCTCCACTCTCACAATCTCCACTCTCACTTTCTCCACTCTCACTATCTCCACTCTCACTCTCTGCGCTCTCACTCTCTCCACTCTCACTCTCTCCACTCTCACTCACTCCACTCTCACTCTCTCCACTCTCACTATCTCCGCACGCACTAACTCCACTCTCACCATCTCCACTCTCACTATCTTCACTCACACTATCTCCACTCTCACTATCTCCACTGTCACTATCTCCAATCTCACTCTCTCCACTCTCACTAACTCCACTCTCACTATCAACAATCTGACTATCTCCACTCTCACTTTCTCCACTCTCACTATCCCACTCTCACTCTCTCTACTCTCAGTCTCTGCACTCTCACTATCTTCTCTCTCACTATCTCCACTCTCACTCTCTCCACTCTCACTCTGTGCACTCTCACTATCTCCACTCTCACTTTCTCCACTCTCACTATCTCCACTCTCACTCTCTCCACTCTCACTATCTCCACTCTCACTATCTCCACTCTCACTATCTCCACTCGCACTCTCTCCACTCTCTCAATCTCCACTCTCACTATCTCCACTCTCTCTCTCTCCACTTTCACTCTCTCCACTCTCACTATCTCCACTCTCACTAACTCCACTCACACTATTTCCACTCTCACTATCTCCACTCTCACTATCTCCACTCTCACTATCTCCACTCTCACTCCCTCCACTCTCACTATCTGCACTCTCACTAACTCCACACTGACTCTCTGCACTCTCACT
Organism: Cetorhinus maximus; assembly: GCF_964194155.1. Lineage (NCBI taxonomy): Eukaryota > Metazoa > Chordata > Chondrichthyes > Lamniformes > Cetorhinidae > Cetorhinus > Cetorhinus maximus. The sequence goes on from NW_027597254.1 coordinate 82,654, forward strand.
ATCTTCAATCTCAATTTCTCCACTCTCACTCTCTCCACTCTTTTTATCTCCACTCGCACTCTCTCCACTCTCACTATCTCCACTCTCACTATCTCCAATCGCACTCTCTCCACTCTCACTATCTCCACTCTCACTAAATCCACTCTCACTCTATCCACTCTCACTCTCTGCACTCTCACTATCTCCACTCACACTATCTCCACTCTCACTTTCTCCACTCTCACTATCTCCACTCTCACTATCTCCACTCTCACTTACTCCAATCTCACTATCTGCACTCTCACTATCTCCACTGACACTGTCTCCTCTCTCACTACATCCACTCGCACTCTCTCCACTCTCACTATCTCCACTCTCACTATATCCAATCTCAATATCTCCACTCTCACTATCTCCACTCGCACTCTCTCCACTCTCACTATCTCCACTCTCACTATCTCCACTCGCACTCTCTCCACTCTCACTATCTCCACTCTCACTATCTCCATTCTTACTAGCTCCAGTCTCATTATCTCCACTCTCACTATCTCCGCTCGCATTCTCTCCACTCTCCCTATCTCCACTCTGACTATCTCCACTCTCACTATCTCCACTCGCACTCTCTCCACTCTCACTATCTCCACTCTCACTATCTCCACTCTCAAGCTCTCCACTCTCAATATCTGCACTCTCACATTCTCCACTCTCACTCTCTCCAATCGCACTATCTCCACTCTCACTATCTCCAATCTCACTATCTTCACTCTAACTATCTCCACTCTCACTGTCTCCACTCTCACTATCTCCACTCTGACTATCTCCACTCTCACTCTCTCCACTCTCACTAGCTGCACTCTCACTATGTCCACACTGACTCTCTCCACTCTCACTATCTTCACTCTCACTTTCTCTACTCTCACTCTCTCCACTCTCACTGTCTCCGCTCTCACTCTCTCCACTCTCACTGTCTCCGCTCTCACTATCTCCACTCTCACTATCTCCACTCTCACTCTCTCCACTCTCACTATCTCCACTCACACTCTCTCCATTCTCACTATCTCCACTCTCACTATCTCCAATCGCACTCTCTCCACTCGCACTATCTCCACTCTCACTATCTCCACTCTCACTATCTCCACTCGCACTCTATCCACTCTCACTATCTCCACTCTCACAATCTCCACTCTCTCTCTCCACACTCACTCTCTGCACACTCACTATCTCCACTCTCACTATCTCCACTCGCACTCTCTCCACTCTCACTATCTCCACTCTCACTATCTCCACTCGCACTCTCTCCACTCTCACTATCTCCACTCTCACTATCTCCATTCTTACTATCTCCAGTCTCATTATCTCCACTCTCACTATCTCCGCTCGCATTCTCTCCACTCTCCCTATCTCCACTCTGACTATCTCCACTCTCACTATCTCCACTCGCACTCTCTCCACTCTCACTATCTCCACTCTCACTATCTCCACTCTCAAGCTCTCCACTCTCAATATCTCCACTCTCACTTTCTCCACTCTCACTCTCTCCAATCTCACTATCTCCACTCTCACTATCTCCAATCTCACTATCTTCACTCTAACTATCTCCACTCTCACTGTCTCCACTCTCACTATCTCCACTCTGACTATCTCCACTCTCACTCTCTCCACTCTCACTAGCTGCACTCTCACTATGTCCACACTGACTCTCTCCACTCTCACTATCTTCACTCTCACTTTCTCTACTCTCACTCTCTCCACTCTCACTGTCTCCGCTCTCACTCTCTCCACTCTCACTGTCTCCGCTCTCACTATCTCCACTCTCACTATCTCCACTCTCACTCTCTCCACTCTCACTATCTCCACTCACACTCTCTCCATTTTCACTATCTCCACTCTCACTATCTCCAATCGCACTCTCTCCACTCGTACTATCTCCACTCTCACTATCTCCACTCTCACTATCTCCACTCGCACTCTATCCACTCTCACTATCTCCACTCTCACAATCTCCACTCTCTCTCTCCACACTCACTCTCTGCACACTCACTATCTCCACTCTCACTATCTCCACTTTCACTCTCTCCTCTTTCACTATCTCCACTCTCACTATATCCACTCTGACTCTCTCCACTCTCACTATCTCCACTCTCACTGTCTCCACTCTCACTATCTCCACTCTCACCATTTCCATTCTTACACTTTCCACTCTCACTATCTCCTCTCTCACTCTCTCCACTCTCACTATCTCCACCATCACTATCTAAAATCTCACTATCTCCACTCTCACTATCTCAACATTCACTCTCTCCACCCTCACTATCTCCACTCTCACTATCTCCACTCTCACTATCTCCACTCTCACTATCTCCACTCTCACTCTCTCCGCTCTCACTCTCTCAGCTCTCACTCTCTCCACTCTCACTCTCCCCACTCTCACTCTCTCCACTCTTCTTCTCTCCACTCTCACTATCTCCGCACGCACTATCTCCACTCTCACCATCTCCACTCTCACCATCTCTTCTCTCAATATCTTCACTCTCACTAACTCCACTCTCACTGTCTCCACTTTCACTATCTCCACTCTCACTATCAACACTCTGACTATCTCCTCTCTCACATTCTCCACTCTCACTCTCTCCACTCTCACTCTCTGCACTCTCACTATCTACAACCTCACTATCTCCACTCTCACTATATCCACTCTGATTCTCTCCACTCTCACTATCTCAACTCTCACTGTCTCCAATCTCACTATCTCCACTCTCACCATCTCCATTCTCACCCTTTGCACTCTCACTATCTCCTCTCTCACTCTCTCCACTCTCACTATATCCACCATCACTAACTAAAATCTCACTACCTCCACTCACACTTGCTCAACACTCACTCTCTCCACCCTCACTATCTCCACTCTCACTATCTGCACTCTCACTTTCTCCACTCTCACTATCTCCACTCTCACTCTCTCCACTCTCACTCTCTCCACTCTCACTCTCTCCACTCTCACTCACTCCACTCTCACTCTCTCCACTCTCACTATCTCCGCACGCACTATCTCCACTCTCACCATCTCCACTCTCATTATCTTCACTCTCACTATCTCCACTCTCACTATCTCCACTCTCACTATCTCCAATCTCACTCTCTCCACTCTCACTAACTCCACTCTCACTTTCAACAATCTGACTATCTCCACTCTCACTTTCTCCACTCTCACTATCCCACTCTCACTCTCTCTACTCTCAGTCTCTGCACTCTCACTATCTTCTCTCTCACTATCTCCACTCTCACTCTCTCCACTCTCACTCTGTGCACTCTCACTATCTCCACTCTCACTTTCTCCACTCTCACTATCTCCACTCTCACTATCTCCACTCTCACTCTCTCCACTCTCACTCTCTGCACTCTCACTATCTCCACTCACACTATCTCCACTCTCACTTTCTCCACTCTCACTATCTCCACTCTCACTATCTCCACTCTCACTATCTCCACTCTCACTTACTCCAATCTCACTATCTGCACTCTCTCCATCTCCACTGACACTGTCTCCTCTCTCACTACATCCACTCGCACTCTCTCCACTCTCACTATCTCCACTCTCACTATCTCCAATCTCACTCTCTCCACTCTCAGTATCTCCACTCTCACCAATTCCACTCTCACTCTCTCCACTCACACTCTCTGCACTCTCAATATCTCCACTCACACTATCTCCACTCTCACTTTCTCCACTCTCACTATCTCCACTCTCACTATCTCCACTCTCACTAACTCCAATCTCACTAGCTCCACTCAAACTGTCTCCACTCGCACTCTCTCCACTCTCACTATCTCCACACTCACTATCTCCACTCTCACTTTCTCCACTCTCACTATCTCCACTTTCACTATATCCAATCTCAATATCTCCACTCTCACTAACTCCACTGTCACTATCTCCAATCTCACTCTCTCCACTCTCACTAACTCCACTCTCAATATCAACAATCTGACTATCTTCACTCTCACTTTCTCCACTCTCACTATCCCACTCTCACTCTCTCTACTCTCAGCCTCTGCACTCTCACTATCTTCTCTCTCACTATCTCCACTCTCACTCTCTCCACTCTCACTCTGTGCACTCTCACTATCTCCACTCTCACTTTCTCCACTCTCACTATCTCCACTCTCACTCTCTCCACTCTCACTATCTCCACTCTCACTATCTCCACTCTCACTATCTCCACTCGCACTCTCTCCACTCTCTCAATCTCCACTCTCACTATTTCCACTCTCACTCTCTCCACTTTCACTCTCTCCACTCTCACTATCTCCACTCTCACTAACTCCACTCACACTATTTCCACTCTCAGTATCTCCACTCTCACTATCTCCACTCTCACTATCTCCACTCTCACTCTCTCCAATCTCACTATCTGCACTCTCACTAACTCCACACTGACTCTCTCCACTCTCACTATCTTCAATCTCAATTTCTCCACTCTCACTCTCTCGACTCTTTTTATCTGCACTCGCACTCTCTCCACTCTCACTATCTCCACTCTCACTATCTCCAATCGCACTCTCTCCACTCTCACTATCTCCACTCTCCCTAAATCCACTCTCACTCTATCCACTCTCACTCTCTGCACTCTCACTATCTCCACTCACACTATCTCCACTCTCACTTTCTCCACTCTCACTATCTCCACTCTCACTATCTCCACTCTCACTATCTCCACTCTCACTTACTCCAATCTCACTATCTGCACTCTCACTATCTCCACTGACACTGTCTCCTCTCTCACTACATCCACTCGCACTCTCTCCACTCTCACTATCTCGACTCTCACTATCTCCAATCTCACTCTCTCCACTCTCAGTATCTCCACTCTCACCAATTCCACTCTCACTCTCTCCACTCACACTCTCTGCACTCTCACTATCTCCACTCACACTATCTCCACTCTCACTTTCTCCACTCTCACTATCTCCAATCTCACTTTCTCCACTCTCACTATCTCCACTCTCACTATCTCCAATCTCACTATCTCCAATCTCACTATCTCCACTCAAACTGTCTCCACTCGCACTCTCTCCACTCTCAGTATCTCCACTCTCACTATCTCCACTCTCACTTTCTCCACTCTCACTATCTCCACTCTCACTATATCCAATCTCAATATCTCCACTCTCACTATCTCCACTCGCACTCTCTCCACTCTCACTATCTCCACTCTCACTATCTCCGCTCGCACTCGCTCCACTCTCACTATCTCCACTCTCACTATCTCCATTCTCACTATCTCCACTTTCATTATCTCCACTCTCACTATCTCCGCTCGCATTCTCTCCACTCTCCCTATCTCCACTCTGACTATCTCCACTCTCACTATCTCCACTCGCACTCTCTCCACTCTCACTATCTCCACTCTCACTATCTCCACTCTCAAGCTCTCCACTCTCACTATCTCCACTCTCACTTTCTCCACTCTCACTCTCTCCAATCTCACTATCTCCTCTCTCACTATCTCCAATCTCACTATCTTCACTCTAACTATCTCCACTCTCACTGTCTCCACTCTCACTATCTCCACTCTCACTATCTCCACTCTCACTCTCTCCACTCTCACTATCTGCACTCTCACTATGTCCACACTGACTCTCTCCACTCTCACTATCTTCACTCTGACTTTCTCTACTCTCACTCTCTCCACTCTCACTGTCTCCGCTCTCACTATCTCCACTCTCACTATCTCCACTCTCACTCTCTCCACTCTCACTATCTCCACTCACACTCTCTCCATTCTCACTATCTCCACTCTCACTATCTCCAATCGCACTCTCTCCACTCGCACTATCTCCACTCTCACTATCTCCACTCTCACTATCTCCACTCGCACTCTATCCACTCTCACTATCTCCACTCTCACAATCTCCACTCTCACTCTCTCCACACTCACTCTCTGCACACTCACTATCTCCACTCTCACTATCTCCACTCTCACTCTCTCTTCTTTCACTATCTCCACTCTCACTATATCCACTCTGACTCTCTCCACTCTCACTATCTCCACTCTCACTGTCTCCACTCTCACTATCTCCACTCTCACCATTTCCATTCTTACCCTTTCCACTCTCACTATCTCCTCTCTCACTCTCTCCACTCTCACTATCTCCACCATCACTATCTAAAATCTCTTTATCTCCACTCTCACTATCTCAACATTCACTCTCTCCACCCTCACTATCTCCACTCTCACTATCTCCACTCTCACTATCTCCACTCTCACTATCTCCACTCTCACTCTCTCCGCTCTCACTCTCTCCACTCTCACTCTCTCCACTCTCACTCTCTCCACTCTCACTCTCTCCACTCTTACTATATCCGCACGTACTATCTCCACTCTCACCATCTGCACTCTCACCATCTCTTCTCTCAATATCTTCACTCTCACTATCTCCATTCTCACTGTCTCCACTTTCACTATCTCCACTCTCACTATCAACACTCTGACTATCTCATCTCTCACATTCTCCACTCTCACTATCTCCACTCTCACTCTCTCCACTCTTACTCACTGCACTCTCACTATCTCCACTCTCACTATCTCCACTCTCACTCTTTCCACTCTCACTCTGTGCACTCTCACTATCTCTACTCTCTCTATCTCCACTCTCACTATCTCCACTCTCACTATCTCCACTCGCAATCTCTCCACTTGCACTATCTGCACTCTCACTCTCTCCACTCTCACGCTCTCCACTCTCACTCTCTCCACCCTCACTATCTCCACTCTCACTATCTCCACTCTCACTCTCTCCTCTTTCACTATCTCCACTCTCACAATATCCACTCTGATTCTCTCCACTCTCACTATCTCAACTCTCACTGTCTCCACTCTCACTATCTCCACTCTCACCATCTCCATTCTCACCCTTTGCAATCTCACTATCTCCTCTCTCACTCTCTCCACTCTCACTATCTCAACACTCACTCTCTCCACCTTTATAATCTCCACTCTCACTATCTCCACTCTCACAATCTCCACTCTCACTATCTCCACTCTCACTCTCTCCACCTACGCTATCTCCACTCTCACTCTCTCCCTCTCACTCTCTGCACTCTCACTATCTCCACTCTCACTATCTCCACCCACACTATATCCACTCTCAAAATCTCCACTCGCACTCTCTCCACTCTCACTCTATCAACTCTCACTCTCTCCACTGTTTCTCTCTCCACTCTCACTATCTCCACTCTCACTTTCTCCAATCTCGCTATCTCCACTCTCACTATCTCCACTAACATTGTCTCCACTCTCACTATCTCCACTCACATTATCTCCACTCTCACTTTTTCCAATCTCTCTATCTCCACTCTCACTAACTCCACTCTCACTATCTCCACTCACACTATCTCCACTCTCACTATCTCCACTCGCAATCTCTCCACTCTCACTATCTCCACTGTCACTATCTCCACTCTCACTTTCTCCACTCTCACTATCTCCACTCTCACTATATCCACTCTCACTATCTCCACTCTCACTATCTCCACTCTCACTATCTCCAATCTCACTCACTCCGCTCGCATTCTCTCCACTCTCACTATCTCCACTCTCACTATCTCCACTCTCACTATCTCCACTCGCACTCTCTCCACTCTCACTGTCTCCACTCTCACTATCTCCACTCTCACTCTCTCCACTCTCACTATCTCCCCGCTCACTCTGTCCACTCTCACTCTCTCCACTCTCACTATCTCCTCTCTCTCTATCTCCACTCTCACTATCTCCACTCTCACTATCGCCACTCTCACTATCTCCACTCACACTCACTCCACTCTCACTATCTCCACTCTCACTATCTCCAATCTCACTCTCTCCACTCACACTCTCTCCACTTTCTCTATCTCCACTCTCACTATCTCCACTCGCACTATATCCACTCTCACTATCTCCACTCTCACTATCTCCACTCTCACACTCTCCACCATCACTCTCTGCACTCTCACTATCTCCACTATCCCCATCTCCACTCTCACTATCTCCACTCACACTCTCTCCACTCGCACTCTCTCCACTCTCACTATCTCCACTCTCACTATCTCCACTCTCAATATCTCCACTCTCACTCTCTCCACTCGCACTATCTCCACTCTCACTCTCTCCACTCTCACTCTCTCCACTCTCACTATCTCCGCACGCACTATCTCCACTCTCACCATCTCCACTCTCACCATCTCCACTCTCACTATCTTCACTCTCTCTATCTCCACTCTCACTATCTCCACTGCCACTATCTCCAATCTTACTCTCTCCACTCTCACTAACTCCACTCTCACTATCAACAATCTGACTGTCTCCACTCTCACTTTCTCCACTCTCACTATCTCCACTCTTACTATCTCCACTCTCACTATCTCCACTCTCAATATATCCACTCAAACTATCTCCTCTCGCGCTCTCTCCACTCTCACTTTTTCCACTCTCACTCTCTCCACTCTCACTGTAT
>NW_027597255.1:5000-10000 GCF_964194155.1 Cetorhinus maximus
ACTCATTCACTCACTCACTCATTCACCCACTCACTAACTCACACACTCACTTACTCACTCACTCACTCATTCACTCACCCACTCACTCAGTCAGTCACTCACTCACTCACTCATTCACTCACTCACTCACAGTCACTCACTCACTTAGTCACTCAATCACTCACTCACTCACTCACTCATTCACCCACTCACTAACTCACACACTCACTTACTCACTCACTCACTCATTCACCCACTCACTCATTCACTCACTCATTCACCCACTCACTCACTCACTCACTCATTCACCCACTCACTCACTCACTCACTCATTCACTCACCCACTCACTCATTCACTCACTCACTCACTCATTCACTCACTCACTCACTCACTCGCTCACTCAATCACTCAATCACCCACTCACTCACTCACTCACTTACCCACTCACTCATTCACTCATTCACCCACTCACTCATTCACCCATCACTCACTCACTCATTCACCCACTCACTCACTCACTCACCCACTCACTCATTCACTCACTCACTCATTCACTCACTCACTCACTCACTCAATCACTCAATCACCCACTCACTCACTCACTCACTTACCCACTCACTCAATCACTCATTCACCCACTCACTCATTCACCCAATCACTCATTCACCCACTCACTCACTCAGTCAATCACTCATTCCCCCTCTCACTCACTCACTTACCCACTCACTCAATCACTCATTCACCCACTCACTCATTCACCCACTCACTCATTCACTCGCTCGCTCGCTCACCTGCCTGCACACTCACTCACTCACTCACTCACTCGCCTTCTCACTCACTCATTCACTCACTCAATCATTCACTCACTCACTCACTCACTCAATCACTCATTCACTCACTCACTCATTCACACACTCACTTACTCACTCATTCACCCACTCACACAATCACTCATTCATGCACTCACTCATTCACCCACTCACTAACTCACTCAATCACTCATTCACCCACTCACTGATTCATTCACCCACTCATTCACTCACTCACTCACTCACTCATTCACCCACTCACTCACTCACTCATTCACTCACCCACTTACTCATTCACTCGCTCACTCACTCATTCACTCACTCATTCACTCACTCACTCGCTCATTCACTCACTCACGCGCTCATTCACTCACTCACTCACTTAGTCACTCAATCACTCACTCACTCATTCACTCACTCATTCACTCACTCACTCACACTCACTCACTCACCCACTCACTCACTCACTCACTCACTCGCCCACTTACTCACTCACTCACTCACTCACTCATTCACTCACTCACTCATTCACTCACCCACTCACTCATTCACTCACTCACTCACTCATTCACTCACTCACTCACTCACTTACCCACTCACTCAATCACTCATTCACCCACTCACTCAATCACCCAATCACTCACTCACTCATTCACCCACTCACTCACTCACTCAATCACTCATTCACCCACTCACTCACTCACTCACTTACCCACTCACTCAATCACTCATTCACCCACTCACTCACTCACTCATTCACTCACCCACTCACACATTCACTCATTCACTCACTCAATCACTCAATCACCCACCTACTCACTCACTTACCCACTCACTCAATCACTCATTCACCCACTCACTCATTCACCCAATCACTCACTCACTCATTCACCCACTCACTCACTCACTCAATCACTCATTCACCCACTCACTCACTTACCCACTCACTCAATCACTCATTCACTCACTCACTCATTCACCCACTCACTCATTCACTCGCTCGCTCGCTCACTCGCCCGCACACTCACTCACTCACTCACTCACTCGCCCACTCACTCATTCACTCACTCACTCATTCACTCACTCACTCATTCACTCACCCACTCACTCATTCACTCACTCACTCACTCATTCACTCACTCACTCACTCACTCAATCACTCAATCACCCACTCACTCACTCACTCACTTACCCACTCACTCAATCACTCATTCACCCACTCACTCAATCACCCAATCACTCACTCACTCATTCACCCACTCACTCACTCACTCAATCACTCATTCACCCACTCACTCACTCACTCACTTACCCACTCACTCAATCACTCATTCACCCACTCACTCACTCACTCATTCACTCACCCACTCACTCATTCACTCATTCAATCACTCAATCACCCACCTACTCACTCACTTACCCACTCACTCAATCACTCATTCACCCACTCACTCATTCACCCAATCACTCACTCACTCATTCACCCACTCACTCACTCACTCAATCACTCATTCACCCACTCACTCATTTACCCACTCACTCAATCACTCAATCACCCACTCACTCACTCACTCACTTACCCACTCACTCATTCACTCATTCACCCACTCACTCATTCACCCATCACTCACTCACTCATTCACCCACTCACTCACTCACTCACTCACCCACTCACTCATTCACTCACTCACTCATTCACTCACTCACTCACTCACTCAATCACTCAATCACCCACTCACTCACTCACTCACTTACCCACTCACTCAATCACTCATTCACCCACTCACTCATTCACCCAATCACTCATTCACCCACTCACTCACTCAGTCAATCACTCATTCCCCCTCTCACTCACTCACTTACCCACTCACTCAATCACTCATTCACCCACTCACTCATTCACCCACTCACTCATTCACTCGCTCGCTCGCTCACCTGCCTGCACACTCACTCACTCACTCACTCACTCGCCTTCTCACTCACTCATTCACTCACTCAATCATTCACTCACTCACTCACTCACTCAATCACTCATTCACTCACTCACTCATTCACACACTCACTTACTCACTCATTCACCCACTCACACAATCACTCATTCATGCACTCACTCATTCACCCACTCACTAACTCACTCAATCACTCATTCACCCACTCACTGATTCATTCACCCACTCATTCACTCACTCACTCACTCACTCATTCACCCACTCACTCACTCACTCATTCACTCACCCACTTACTCATTCACTCGCTCACTCACTCATTCACTCACTCATTCACTCACTCACTCGCTCATTCACTCACTCACGCGCTCATTCACTCACTCACTCACTTAGTCACTCAATCACTCACTCACTCATTCACTCACTCATTCACTCACTCACTCACACTCACTCACTCACCCACTCACTCACTCACTCACTCACTCGCCCACTTACTCACTCACTCACTCACTCACTCATTCACTCACTCACTCATTCACTCACCCACTCACTCATTCACTCACTCACTCACTCATTCACTCACTCACTCACTCACTTACCCACTCACTCAATCACTCATTCACCCACTCACTCAATCACCCAATCACTCACTCACTCATTCACCCACTCACTCACTCACTCAATCACTCATTCACCCACTCACTCACTCACTCACTTACCCACTCACTCAATCACTCATTCACCCACTCACTCACTCACTCATTCACTCACCCACTCACACATTCACTCATTCACTCACTCAATCACTCAATCACCCACCTACTCACTCACTTACCCACTCACTCAATCACTCATTCACCCACTCACTCATTCACCCAATCACTCACTCACTCATTCACCCACTCACTCACTCACTCAATCACTCATTCACCCACTCACTCACTTACCCACTCACTCAATCACTCATTCACTCACTCACTCATTCACCCACTCACTCATTCACTCGCTCGCTCGCTCACTCGCCCGCACACTCACTCACTCACTCACTCACTCGCCCACTCACTCATTCACTCACTCACTCATTCACTCACTCACTCATTCACTCACCCACTCACTCATTCACTCACTCACTCACTCATTCACTCACTCACTCACTCACTCAATCACTCAATCACCCACTCACTCACTCACTCACTTACCCACTCACTCAATCACTCATTCACCCACTCACTCAATCACCCAATCACTCACTCACTCATTCACCCACTCACTCACTCACTCAATCACTCATTCACCCACTCACTCACTCACTCACTTACCCACTCACTCAATCACTCATTCACCCACTCACTCACTCACTCATTCACTCACCCACTCACTCATTCACTCATTCAATCACTCAATCACCCACCTACTCACTCACTTACCCACTCACTCAATCACTCATTCACCCACTCACTCATTCACCCAATCACTCACTCACTCATTCACCCACTCACTCACTCACTCAATCACTCATTCACCCACTCACTCACTTACCCACTCACTCAATCACTCATTCACTCACTCACTCATTCACCCACTCACTCATTCACTCGCTCGCTCGCTCACTCGCCCGCACACTCACTCACTCACTCACTCACTCGCCCACTCACTCATTCACTCACTCACTCATTCACTCACTCATTCACTCACTCACTCGCTCATTCACTCACTCGCTCATTCACTCACTCACTCACTCACTCGCTCATTCACTCACTCACTCACTCATTCACTCACTCATTCACTCACTCACTCACTCACTCGCTCATTCACTCACTCACTCACTCATTCACTCACTCACTCGCTCATTCACTCACTCACTCATTCACTCACTCATTCACTCACTCACTCACCCACACACTCACTCATTCGCTCACTCACTCGCTCACTCACTCACTCACTCACTCACTCATTCGCTCACTCACTCGGTCACTCACTCACTCACTCAATCACTCACTCATTCACTCACTCACTCACTCACTCATTCACTCGCTTACGCACTCATTCACTCATTCACTCACTCATTCACTCACTCACTCACTCGCTCATTCACTCACTCACTCACTCGCTCATTCACTCACTCACGCGCTCATTCACTCACTCACTCGCTCACTCACTCACTCACTCATTCACTCACTCACTCATTCACTCACTCACTCACTCATTCACTCACTCACGCACTCATTCACTTACTCCCTCGCTCATTCACTCACTCACTCACTC
>NW_027597255.1:12500-91005 GCF_964194155.1 Cetorhinus maximus
ACTCACTCATTCACTCACTCACTCGCTCACCCACTCACTCAATCATTTGCCCACTCATTCGCTCGCTCACTCACTCACTCACTCACTCACTCACTCACCCACACACTCACACATTCGCTCGCTCACTCACTCACTCACTCACCCACACACTCACTCATTCGCTCACTCACTCGCTCACTCAATCACTCACTCGCTCACTCAATCACTCACTCACTCACTCATTTACTCACTCACTCACCCACCCACTCATTCACTCACTCACTCACTCACCCACTCAATCACTCATTCACTCATTCACTCACTCATTCACTCACTCACTCATTCACTCACTCACTCACTCACTCAGTCACTCACACACACTCACTGTGAGTGGTATGTGTTGTTCGCTGCTGAGAGTGAACAAGAACCTGAGACTGGGAGTAAGGCAGGTGCACACCCACTCTCTCACTCCCACTAACACACACTCTCGCTCTCTCACACACTCACACTCCCGCACACACTCACTCCCACTCACACACACACACTCACTCTCTCACTCCCGCTAACTCACACTCTCTCTCTCACACTCCCACTCATGCACACACTCACTTTCACTCCCACTCACACACACACTCACTCTCTCATTCCCGCTAACACATTCTCTCTCTCACACACACCCACTCCCACACACACTCACTCTCACTGCCACTCTCACACACACTCACTCTCTCACTCCCACTAACTCACACTCTCTCTCTCTCTCACACTCCCACTCACGCACACACTCACTCTCACTCCCACTCACACACACAGACACACACACTCACTCTTACTCCCACTCACACACACACACACTCATTCTCTCACTCCCGCTAACACACTCTCTCTCTCTCACACACTCCCACTCCCGCACACACTCACTCTCACTCCCACTCACACACACACACTCATTCTCTCACTCCCACTCACACACACACACTCATTCTCTCACTCCCGCTAACACACTCTCTCTCTCTCACACACTCCCACTCACACACACACTCACTCTCACTCCCACTCCCGCACACACTCACTCTCATTCCCACTCACACACACACACACTCATTCTCTCACTCCCGCTAACACACACACTCACTCTTTCACACACTCCCACTCCCGCACACTCACTCACTCTCACTTCCACTCACACACACACTCACATACACCTGTACACACTTACACAGGTACACACACACACACACAGGCACATTCAGGCAATCACAATCTGTCAGTCTCACATGCACGCACTGACTGATAGACTCACTGACTCACTCACTAACTCTACACTCACTCATTCACTCATTCACTCACTCACTCACTCACCCACTCACTCACTCACCCACTCACTCACCCACTCACTCACTCACTCACCCACTCACTCACTCACTCACTCACTCACTCACCCACTCACTGACTCACTCACACACTCACTCACTCACACTCACACTCACACTCACTCACTCACTCACACGCTCACTCACTCACTCACACGCTCACTCACTCACTCACTCACTCACTCACTCACTCACTCACTCACTTTCCCATGAACTCAGACACACACTCACTCACAAACTGAGGCAATCACTCACTCACACACACACTCACTGACTTGCTCATGCACTAACCCTCTCAATAACTCAGACACTCGCTGACTCCCACACACGCTCACTCACTCAGATGCAAACTCACTCACTCTTCACTCACTCAGACACAAACTCACTCACTCAGACACAAACTCATTCACACGCACACACACTCACTGACTGACTGACTGATTCAATCACACGCTCAGTCACTCAGTCGCTCACTAACTCACTCAGACTCAAACTCACTCCTTCACTCACTCACTTACTTACTAACTGAGACAGTCACGCACACACACACACCGAGTCACACACTCACTCACACTCGCTGACTCACTCACTCACTAACTCGCTCACTAACTCAGACACTCATTGACTCCCGCACACACTCACCCACACACTCTCAAGCTCAGACATTCACTTACACACATTCACTCGCACACTCACTCAGACACTGACTCGCACAATCACCACACAGCCACTGACTCACTCACTCGCTCACTCACTCACACAATACCCTCATTTTCTCACTCGGCCACAACGCTCCAGTTCTCTACTGTCAATCATCTATTTTGTGGTGCTTCATTGAAATGCCCGAGGACATCAACAAGATTTGTCCCTTTAACCCCTCTGTGCCTTACCCAAGTCCCGATCACGTTTATCAAGCTTGACAAGCCCCCTGACAGAACCCAAACCTTTCCAACTGCCAGTTGATGTGTCCCCGCCTCTACCTTTTACCCCACCTCTCGTGTTCGGCTGACCAGCCTAACCTTGCAAAGTTTAGCACCCCTCTTTGGCAACAGACGGCAACACATTTTAAACGCTTTAGTTTAATGGATTTGCACTCATACCCGAGGACGCCTGGAACACTGTGGACAGAGCCTCCGCTGTATCCACCACTACATCCTCCAGTAACCTGCCTGCCAATGCCTTTCACACTGCTAAGCATTTCAATACATCTCGGTGATGGGCGCTAGACTGTGCACTGCAGTCACTACCTCCCCCATTTCGCCATCACACTGGCAGAACCCTCGAATCTCACGCAGAGAGGTGGAGCACGTTCAGTGAGTACCAGCCCCACGCCCCCAGCTGTGTCACAAAGGTCCTGTGGGTGCTGGAAATCTAGAAACAAAAACAGAAAATGCTGGAAAAGACTCAGCAGGTCCTCGAGCACCTGCGGAAAGAAAGGCAGAGTTAGCGTTTCCAGTCTGTCGGACTCTTCTACAGAGCTGAAGAGAAGAAAGGAATGTGATTAAATTTATACTGTTTAAGGTGGTGTGGAGCAGGAGGAGCTGGAGAGAGGGCCAGCGATTGGTGGAGGCAAAGGAGAGATTGACAAAGGTGTCGTAGACAAAAGGACAAAGGGGGTGTTAAGGATAGTGGCGCTGGCTAAAGGAGGTGCTAATGGTGGTGTTAAGGTCAGAGTGTGATCATAGCAGGGGAAGGGTAAGGACTCTGGAAAGAGTGGTATTTCAGAGTGCCCCTTGCAGAGGGCTTTCCAGAGGGCTTTACCCTTCCCCTGCGATTACCACATTTCTGCTTTCTGACCTTACTTCCCACACTCCTGCTCTCACCTCTGTCCCTCCGCCCCAGGATGCAGGGAGTGCGCCCCCTCCTGCTCAAGCCCAGACCTTCACACACACACACACACACAGTGGGACCACCGCCAAACACTGCATCACCCACCCCGCGCGATTACAGAAGGAGCTGACGTGCCCGCGACACCCCTGCCAACTGCGCAATCGTGGCCAGCGTCCCTGCCTTTCCCACGGTCTCTTCCTGTGCCCGCACCCGCCAGCTAGTGTACCTTCAGCTTCCCGCTCTTTCTAGGCAAATCGGTTATCCACGTGTGTTGAGAATACCGTATTCACCGGTTAGAAAAACAAAATCATCATGGGGTGTAGGGAGTCGCTGCCAAATCCAGCACTTGTTTCTCCTCCTTGACTGTCCTTCTTCAGAGGCCAGCGACATGCCAACCACATTGGCTGTGGGTCTGGAAGTCCCATGGAGGCCAGGCCAGGTAAGGAAGGCAGATTTCCTTCCCTAAAGGGCAGGAGTGACCAGATTCCATCCCCCCCACCCCGCCCCCATACAACAACCATTACAGAGACCAGATTTATATATGGACAACAGCAATGGTTTCATGGTCATCATCAGACTTCGTCTTGCGGGTTTTCATTGGATCGTGCTCTGCCAATGAACCCACGAGGGAGCATGACCCTGGCTGTCTTGAATACAAATCCCTGGGACGATGCCACTATGCCACTGCCTCCCAGTATCCGCGACCCAGGAGAAACCCAGCGCAGATTGGTACCTATGTGCGCACATTTTGCTTTCTTCATTCCTGGGTGCGTGGAGGTGACGTTAGGGACAGGATTTGTGGCCTATTCCAAATTGCCCTGACAATGAATGTCATGCTCGGCCCTTTCGGGAGGAGAAGCTACGAGTCAGTAAAGTTACTGTGGGTCTGGAGAGTCACATGGAGGGCAGGCCAGAGAAGGAAGGCAGATTTCCTTCCTTAAATGGCTTGAGTGGACAAAGTTCTCTCCCACCCCAACAACGAGCTAGACAACCATCAGCATTACTAAGATGTGATGGCGCCACTACACCTCTAGCAGGAGGTGTCAGCTGTGGCTCAGTTCATAGCACCCTCGCCTTTGAATCAGAGGGTTGTGGGTTCATGTCTCACTCCCGGAAACCAAGAACTGTGATTGTACTCGAAAGAGTTGCAATCTGTGACTGTTGATAACTCGAAAGAGTTACACCACCAGCAGCCCCAGCATAACTTGATTCAGCTGTGTAACGTGACCCTGACAGTTGGGTCCACCTCATCCATGAATTCCCGTCTCCAATCACATTCTGACCTCTGCCTCTTCGGCCTTCGACCTGTTCCAATCAGACTCAAGGTAAGATCGCAGGAGCAAAGCCCATCAGTTGATGAGGGCCTTGCTGATACATCTTTGGTTTCAACAATGTAAATAATTGTTCCGAGGAAATGGTGGCATCGAATATCGCCACTGGTCAAGTGTTATTTATTATATTCATTCATGGTATGTGGGCTTCACTGGCTGGGCCCAGCATTTAATTGCCATCCGTAGATGCCCCTTGAGAAGGTGGTGAGTGAGCCGCTTACTTGAGCCGCTGCAGTCTCTGTGGTGTAGGTACACCCACAGTGCTGTTAGGGAGGGAGATCCTGGAATTTGGCCCTCTGGTGTAGGTACACCCACAGTGCTGTTATGGAGAGAGTTCCAGGATATTGTCCATGTGGTGTAGGTACACCCACAGTGCAGTTAGGGAGGGCGTTCCAGGATGTTGTCCCAGTGGTGTAGGTACACCCACAGCGCTGTTAGGGAGGGAGTTCCAGGATTTTTTCCGTGTGGTGTAGGTACACCCACAGGGCTGTGAGGGAGGGGGTTCCAGGATTTTGTCCCTGTGGTGTAGGTACACCCACAGTGCTGTTACGGAGGGAGTTCCACGATTATGTCCATGTGGTGTATGTACACCCACTGTGCTGTTAGGGAGAGGGTCCAAGGATTTTGTCCCTGTGGTGTAGGTACACCCACTGTGCTGTTAGGGACCGAGTTCCAGGAAATTTGTCCCTGTGGTGTAGGTACACCCACAGTGCTGTTAGGGTGGGAGTTCCAGGATTTTGTCCCTGTGGTGTAGGTACACCCACAGTGCTGTTAGGGAGGGAGTTCCAGGATTTTGTGCATGTGGTGTAGGTACACCCCCAGGGCTGTTAGGGAGGGAGTTCCAGTATTTTGTCCATGTGGTGTAGGTACACCCACAGTGCTGTTAGGGAGGGAGTTCCAGGATTTTGTCCATGTGGTGTAGGTACACCAACAGCACTGATAGGGAGAGAGTTCCAGGATTTTTTCCGTGTGGTGTAGGTACACCCACAGGGCTGTGAGGGAGGGCGTTCCAGGATTTTGTCCCCTGTTGTGTAGGTACACCCACAGAGCTGTTAGGGAGGGTGTTTCAGGATTTTGTCCCTGTGGTGTAGGTACACCTACAGTGCTGTTAGGGAGGGAGTTCCAGGATTTTGTCCATGTGGTGTAGGTACACCCACAGTGCTGTTAGGGAGGGAGTTCCAGGATTTTGTCCCTGTGGTGTGGGTACACCCACAGTGCTGTTAGGGAGGGAGTTCCAGGATTTTGTCGGTGTGGTGTAGGTACACCCACAGTGCTGTTAGGGAGGGAGTTCCAGGATTTTGTCCGTGTGGTGTAGGTACACCCACAGTGCTGTTATGGAGGGAGTTCCAGGATTTTGTCAGTGTGGTGTAGGTACACCCACAGTGCTGTTAGGGAGGGAGGTCCAGGATTTTGTATGTGTGGTGTAGGTACACCCACAGTGCTGTTAGGGTGGGAGTACCAGGAGTTTATCCAGGTGGTGTGGGTACACCCACAGTGCTGTCAGGGAGGGAGTTCAAGGATTTTGTCCGTGTGGTGTAGGTACACCCATGGCGCTGTTAGGTAGGGAGTTCCAGGATTTTGTCCCCTGTGGTGAAGGTACACCCACTGTGCTGTTAGGGAGGGAGTTCCAGGATTTTGTCCGTGTGGTGTAGGTACACCCACAGTGCTGTTAGGTAGGGAGTTCCGGGATTTTGTCCCTGTGGTGTAGGTACACCCACAGTGCTGTTAGGGTGGGAGTTCCAGGATTTTGTCCCTGTGGTGTAGGTACACCCACAGTGCTGTTAGGGAGGGAGTTCCAGGATGATATCCATGTTGTGTAGGTACAACCACAGTGCTGTTAGGGAGGGAGTTCCAGGATTTTGTCCCTGTGGTGTAGGTACACCCACAGTGCTGTTAGGTAAGGAGTTCCAGGATTTTGTCCGTGTGTTGTAGGTACACCCACAGTGCTGTTAGGGAGGGAGTTCCAGGATTTTGTCCCCTGTGGTGTAGGTACACCCAAAGTGCTGTTTGGGAGGGAGTTCCAGGATGTTGTCCGTGTGGTGTATGTACACCCACAGCAATGTTAGGGAGGGAGTTCCAGGATTATGTCCCTGTGGTGTAGGTACACCCACAGCGCTGTCAGGGAGGGAGTTCCAAAATTTAGTCCCTGTAGTGTAGGTACACCCACAGTGCTGTTAGGGTGCGAGTTCCAGGATTTTGTCCGTGTGGTGTAGGTACACCCACAGTGCTGTTAGGGAGGGAGTTCCAGGATTTTGTCCCTGTGGTGTAGGAACACCCACAGTGCTGTTATGGAGGGAGTTCCAGTATTTTGTCCATGTAGTGTAGGTACACCCACAGTGCTATTAGGGAGGGAGTTCCAGGATTTTGACCCAGCGAAAGTGAAGGAACAGCTGATATATTTCCAAGTCAGGATGGTGATTGGCTTGGAGGGGAAATTTCAAGTGGTGGTGTTTTAAAGAATCACCCTTTGGGGATTACTCGTGATCGTGCCACTACACCACCAGCAGCCCCAGCGTAACTTGATTCAGCCGTGTAACGTGACCCTGACAGTTTGGTCCACCTGCTCCATGAATTCCCTGCTCCAATCACATTCTGACCGCTGCCTCTTCGGCCATCGACATGCTCCAATCAGACTCAAGGTAAGATCGCGGGACCAAAGCCCATCAGTTGATGAGGGCCTTGCTGATACATCGTTCATTTCAACAATGTAAATAATTGTTCCGAGGAACTGGAGGCATCGAATAACGCCACTGACCGAGTGTTATTTATTTTATTCATTCATGGTATGTGGGCTTCACTGGCTGGGCCAGCATTTATTTGCCATCCCTAGATGCCCCTTGAGAAGGTGGTGGTGAGCCACCTTCATGAGCCGCTGCAGTCGCTGTGGTGTAGGTACACCCACAGTGCTGTTAGAGAGGGAGTTCCAGGGTTATGACCGCGGTGGTGTAGGTACACCCACAGTGCTGTTAGGGAGGGAGTTCCAGGATATTGTCCATGTGGTGTAGGTACACCCACAGTGCTGTTAGGGAGGGAGTTCCAGGTTTTTGTCCCTGTGGTGTAGGTACACCCACAGTGCTGTTAGGGAGGGAGTTCCAGGATTTTGTCCATGTGGTGTAGGTAAACCCACAGCGCTGTTAGGGAGGGCTTTCCTGGATTTTGTCCCCTGTGTTGTAGGTACAGCCACAGTGCTGTTAGGGAGGGAGTTCCAGGATTTTGTACGTGTGGTGTATGTACACCCACAGTGCTGTTAGGGAGGGAGTTCCAGGAAATTGTCCGTGTGGTGTAGGTACACCCACAGTGCTGGTAGGGAGGGGGTTCCATGATTTAGTCCCTGTGGTGTAGGTACATCCTCAGTGCTCTTAGGGAGGGAGTTCCAGGATTTTGTCCCTGTGGTGTAGGTACACCCAAAGTGCTGTTAGGGATGGAGTTCCAGGATTTTGTCCATGTGCTGTAGGTACACCCACAGTGCTGTTAGGGAGGGAGTTCCAGGATTTTGACCCTGTGGTGTAGGTGCACCCACAGCACTGTTAGGGAGGGAGTTCCAGGATTTTGTCCATGTGGTGTAGGTACACCCACAGTGCTGTTAGGGAGGGAGTTCCAGGATTTTGTCCCTGTGGTGTAGGTACACCCACAGTGCTGTTAGGGAGGGAGTTCCAGGATTTTGTCCGTGTGGTGTAGGTACACCCACAGTGCAGTTAGGGAGGGATGTCCAGGATTTTGTCCCTGTGGTGTAGGTACACCCACAGTGCAGTTAGGGTGGGATGTCCAGGATTTTGTCCCTGTGGTGTAGGTACACCCACAGTGCTGTTAGGAAGGGAGTTCCAGGATTTTGTCCGTGTGGTGTAGGTACACCCACAGTGCTGTTAGGGAGGGAGTTCCAGGATTTTGTTCCTGTGGTGTAGGTACAGCCACAGTGCTGTTAGGGAGGGAGTTCCAGGATTTTGTCCGTGTGGTGTAGGTACACCCACAGTGCTGTTAGGGAGGGAGTTCCAGGAATTTGTCCGTGTGGTGTAGGTACACCCACAGTGCTGTTAGGGAGGGAGTTCCAGGATTTTGTCCCTGTGGTGTAGGTACACCCACAGTGCTGTTAGGGAGGGAGTTCCAGTATTTTGTCCATGTGGTGTAGGTACACCCACAGTGCTGTTAGGGAGGGAGTTCCAGGATTTTGTCCCTTTGGTGTAGGTACACCCACAGCGCTGTTATGGAGGGAGTTCCAGTATTTTGTCCATGTAGTGTAGATACACCCACAGTGCTGTTAGGGAGGGAGTTCCAGGATTTAGTCCCTGTGGTGTAGGTAACCCACAGTGCTGTTAGGGAGGAAGTTCCAGGATTTTGTCCATGTGGTGTAGGTAAACCCACAGCGCTGTTAGGGAGGGAGTTCCAGGACTTTGTCCCTGTGGTGTAGGTGCACCCACAGTGCTGTTAGGGAGGGAGTTCCAGGATTTTGTCCCCTGTGGTGTAGGTACACCCACAGTGCTGTTAGGAAGGGAGTTCCAGGATTTTGTCCGTGTGGTGTAGGTACACCCACAGTGCTGTTAGGGAGGGAGTTCCAGGATTTTGTTCCTGTGGTGTAGGTACAGCCACAGTGCTGTTAGGGAGGGAGTTCCAGGATTTTGTCCATGTGGTGTAGGTACACCCACAGTGCTGTTAGGGAGGGAGTTCCAGGATTTTGTCCCTGTGGTGTAGGTACACCCACAGTGCTGCTAGGGAGGCGGTTCCATGATTTTGTCCGAGTGGTGTAGGTACACCCACAGTGTAGGTTGGGAGGGAGTTCCAGAATTCTTTCTGTGTGGTGTAGGTACACCCTCAGTGCTCTTAGCGAGGGAGTTCCAGGATTTTGTCCCCTGTGGTATAGGTACACCCACAGTGCTGTTAGTGAGAGAGTTCCAGGATTTTGTCCCTGTGGTGCAGGTACAACCATAGTGTAAGTAGGGAGGGAGTTCCAGAATTCTCTCTGTGCGGTGTAGGTACACCCACAGCGCGGTTAGGGAGAGAGTTCCAGGATTTTGTCCAATGTGGTGTAGGTACACCCACAGCGCTATTAGGGAGGTAGTTCCAGGATTTTGTCCGAGTGGTGTAGGTACACCCACAGTGCTGTTAGGGAGGGAGTTCCAGGATTTTGTCCCTGTGGTGTAGGTACACCCACAGTGCTGTTAGGGAGGGAGTTCCAGGATTTTGTCCCTGTGGTGTAGGTACACCCACAGTGCTGTTAGGGAGGGAGTTCCAGGATTTTGTCCCTGTTGTGTAGGTACACCTACAGCGCTATTAGGGAGTGAGTTCCAGGATTTTGTCCATGTTGTGTAGGTACACCAATGGCGCTGTTAGGGAGAGAGTTCCAGGATTTTGTCCCTGTGGTGAAGGTACACCCACAGTGCTGTTAGGGATGGTGGTCCAGGATTATGTCCCTGTGATGTAGGTACACCCACAGTGCTGTTAGGGAGGGAGTTCCATGATTTTGTCCACGTGGTTAAGGTACATCCACAGTGCTGTTACGGAGGGCATTCTGGGATTTTGTCCATGTGGTGTAGGTAAACCCACAGTGCTGTTAAGGAGGGAGTTCCAGGATTTTGTCCCAGTGGTGTAGGTACACCCACAGTGCTGTTAGGGAGGGAGTTCCAGGATTTTGACCCAGCGACTGTGAAGGAACAGCTGATATAATTCGAAGTCACGATGGTGACTGGCTTGGAGGCGAAATTCCAAGTGGTGGTGTTTTAAAGAATCACCCTTTGGGGGTTATTCGTGATGGTGCCACTACACCACCAGCAGCCCCAGCGTTACTTGATTCAACCGTGTAACGTGACCCTGACTGTTGGGTCCACCTGATCCATGAATTCCCTTCTCCAATCACATTCTGACCTCTGCCTCTTGGGCCTTCGACATGCTCCAATCAGACTCAAGGTAAGATCGCGGGACCAAAGCCCATCAGTTGATGAGGGCCTCACTGATACATCTTTGGTGTCAACAATGTAAATAATTTTTCCGAGGAACTTGTGGCATCGAATATCGCCACTGTCCGAGTGCTTTTTATTTTATCTATTCATGGTATGTGGGCTTCGCTGGCCGGGCCAGCATTTAATTGCCATCCCTAGATGCCCCTTGAGAAGGTGGGGGGTGAGCAGACTTCTTATGCCGCTGCAGTCCCTGTGGTGTGGGTAAACCCACAGTGCTGTTAGAGAGGGAGTTCCAGGATTTTGTCCCCTGTGGTGTAGGTACACCCACAGCGCTGTTAGGGAGGGAGTTCCAGGATTTTGTCCCTGTGGTGTAGGTAGACCCCAGTGCTGTTAGGGAGGGAGTTCCAGGATTTTGTCCGTGTGGTGTAGGTACACCCACAGTGCTGTTAGGGAGGGAGTTCCAGGATTTTTTCCGTGTGGTGTAGGTACACCCACAGTGCTGTTAGGAAGGGAGTTCCAGGATTTTGTCCGTGTGGTGTCGGTACACCCACAGTGCTGTTAGGGAGGGAGTTGCAGGCTTTTGTCCCTGTGGCGTGGGTACTCCCACAGTGCTGTTAGGGAGAGAGTTCCAGGATTTGGACCCTGTGGTGTAGGTTACATCCACAGTGCTGTTAGGGAGGGAGTTCCAAAATTTTGAACCAGCGACAGTGAAGGAACCACTGATATATTTCCAAGTCAGGATGGTGACTGGCTGGGTGGGAAATTCCAAGTGGTGTTGTTTTAAAGAAACTCCCTTTGGGGGATATTCGTGATGGTGCCACTACACCACCAGCAGCCCCAGCATAACTTGATTCAGCCGTGTAACGTGACCCTGACAGTTGGGTCCACCTGATCCATGAATTCCCTTCTCCAATCACATTCTGACTTCTGCCTCTTCGGCCATCGTCCTGCTCCAATCAGACTCAAGGTAAGATCGCAGGACCAAAGCCCATCAGTTGATGAGGGCCTTGCTGATACATCTTTGGTTTCAACAATGTAAATAATTGTTCCGAGGAACTGGTGGCATCGAGTAACGCCATTGGCCAAGTGTTATTTATTTTATTCATTCATGGTACGTGGGCTTCACTGGCTGGGCCAGCATTTATTTGCCATCCCGAGATGCCCCTTGAGAAGGTGGTGGGTGGGCCGCATTCTTTAGCCGATGCAGTCCCTGTGGTGTAGGTACACCCACAGTGCTGTTAGGGAGGGAGTTCCAGGATTTTGTCCCTGTGGTGTAGGTACACCCACAGTGCTGTTAGGGAGAGGATTGCAGGGATTTGTCCCTGTGGTGTAGGTACACCCACAGTGCTGTTAGGGAGGGAGTTCCAGGATTTTGTCCATTGGTGTAGGTACACCCACAGTGCTGTAAGGGAGGGAGTTCCAGGATTTTGTCCCTGTGGTGAAGGTACACCCACAGTGCTGTTAGGGAGGGAGTTCCAGGATTTTGTCCCTGTGGTGTAGGTACACCCACAGTGCTGTTAGGGAGGGAGTTCCAGGATTTTGTCCCTGTGGTGTATGTACACCCACAGTGCTGTTAGGGAGGGAGTTCCAGGATTTTGTCCCTGTGGTGTAGGTACGCCCACAGTGCTGTTAGGGAGGGAGTTCCAGGATTTTGTCCCTGTTCTGTAGGTACTCCCACAGTGCTGTTAGAGAGGGAGTTCCAGGATTTTGTCCCTGTGGTGTAGGTACATCAACATTGCTGTTAGGGAGGGAGTTCCAGGATTTGCTCCCAGTGATGTAGGTGCACCCACAGTGCTGTAAGGGAGATAGTTCCCGGATTTTGTCCGCTTGGTGTGTGTACAATCATGGTGCTGTTAGGGAGGGAGTTCCAGGATTTTGTCCATGTGCTGTAGGTACACCCACAGTGCTGTTAGGGAGCGAGTTCCAGGATTTTGTACCTGTGGTGTAGCTACACCCACAGTGCTGTTAGGGAGCGAGTTCCAGGATTTTGTACCTATGGTGTAGCTACACCCACAGCGCTGTTAGGGATGGAGTTCCAGGATTTTATCCCTGTGGTGTAGGTACACCCACAGTGCTGTTAGGGAGGGAGTTCCAGGATATTGTCCCTGTCGTGTAGGCACACCCACAGTGCTGTTAGGAAGAGAGTACCAGGATTTTGTCCGAGTAGTGTAGGTACACCCACAGTGATGTTAGAGAGGGTCTACAAGGATTTTGTCCCTGTGGTGTAGGGACACCCACAGCGCTGTTAGGGAGGGAGTTCCAGGATTTTGTTCATGTGGTTTAGGTACACCACCAATGATGTTAGGTAGGAAGTTCCTGGATTTTGTCCATGTGGTGTAGGTACACCCACAGTTCTGTTAGGGAAGGAGTTCCATGATTTTGTTCTTGTGGTGTAGTTACACCCACAGTGCTGTTAGGGAGGGTGTGCCAGGATTTTGTCAACTGTGGTGTAGGTACACCCACAGTGCTGTTTGGGAGGGAGTTCCAGGATTATGTCCCCTGTGGTGTAGGTACACCCACAATGCTGTTAGGGCGGGAGTTCCAGGATTTTGTCCGTGTGGTGTAGGTACGCACACAGTGCTGTTAGGGAGGGAGTTCCAGGTTTTTGTCCGTGTGGTTTAGTTACACCCACAGTGCTGTTAGGGAGGGAGTTGCAGGATGTTGTCCATGTGGTGTAGGTACACCCACAGTGCTGTTAGAGAGGGAGTTCCAGGAATTTATCCCTCTGGTGTAGGTACACCCACAGTGATGGTAGGCAGGGAGTTGCAGGATTTTGTCCCCGTGGTGTAAGTGGACCCACAGCGCTGATAAGGAGAGAGATCCAGGATTTTGTCCATGTGGTGTAGGTACAGCCACAGTGCTGTTAGGGAGGGAGTTCCAGTATTTTGTCCATGTGGTGTAGGTAACCCACAGTGCTGTTAGGGAGGGAGTTCCAGGATTTTGTCCATGTGGTGTAGGTAAACCCACAGCGCTGTTAGGGAGGGAGTTCCAGGACTTTGTCCCTGTGGTGTAGGTGCACCCACAGTGCTGTTAGGGAGGCAGTTCCAGGATTTTGTCCCCTGTGGTGTAGGTACACCCACAGTGCTGTTAGGAAGGGAGTTCCAGGATTTTGTCCGTGTGGTGTAGGTACACTCACAGTGCTGTTAGGGAGGGAGTTCCAGAATTCTTTCTGTGTGGTGTAGGTACACCCTCAGTGCTCTTAGCGAGGGAGTTCCAGGATTTTGTCCCCTGTGGTATAGGTACACCCACAGTGCTGTTAGTGAGAGAGTTCCAGGATTTTGTCCCTGTGGTGCAGGTACAACCATAGTGTAAGAAGGGAGGGAGTTCCAGAATTCTCTCTGTGCGGTGTAGGTACACCCACAGCGCGGTTAGGGAGAGAGTTCCAGGATTTTGTCCAATGTGGTGTAGGTACACCCACAGCGCTATTAGGGAGGTAGTTCCAGGATTTTGTCCGAGTGGTGTAGGTACACCCACAGTGCTGTTAGGGAGGGAGTTCCAGGATTTTGTCCCTGTGGTGTAGGTACACCCACAGCGCTGTCAGGGAGGGAGTTCCAAAATTTAGTCCCTGTAGTGTAGGTACACCCACAGTGCTGTTAGGGTGCGAGTTCCAGGATTTTGTCCGTGTGGTGTAGGTACACCCACAGTGCTGTTAGGGAGGGAGTTCCAGGATTTTGTCCCTGTGGTGTAGGAACACCCACAGTGCTGTTATGGAGGGAGTTCCAGTATTTTGTCCATGTAGTGTAGGTACACCCACAGTGCTATTAGGGAGGGAGTTCCAGGATTTTGACCCAGCGAAAGTGAAGGAACAGCTGATATATTTCCAAGTCAGGATGGTGATTGGCTTGGAGGGGAAATTTCAAGTGGTGGTGTTTTAAAGAATCACCCTTTGGGGATTACTCGTGATCGTGCCACTACACCACCAGCAGCCCCAGCGTAACTTGATTCAGCCGTGTAACGTGACCCTGACAGTTTGGTCCACCTGCTCCATGAATTCCCTGCTCCAATCACATTCTGACCGCTGCCTCTTCGGCCATCGACATGCTCCAATCAGACTCAAGGTAAGATCGCGGGACCAAAGCCCATCAGTTGATGAGGGCCTTGCTGATACATCGTTCATTTCAACAATGTAAATAATTGTTCCGAGGAACTGGAGGCATCGAATAACGCCACTGACCGAGTGTTATTTATTTTATTCATTCATGGTATGTGGGCTTCACTGGCTGGGCCAGCATTTATTTGCCATCCCTAGATGCCCCTTGAGAAGGTGGTGGTGAGCCACCTTCATGAGCCGCTGCAGTCGCTGTGGTGTAGGTACACCCACAGTGCTGTTAGAGAGGGAGTTCCAGGGTTATGACCGCGGTGGTGTAGGTACACCCACAGTGCTGTTAGGGAGGGAGTTCCAGGATATTGTCCATGTGGTGTAGGTACACCCACAGTGCTGTTAGGGAGGGAGTTCCAGGTTTTTGTCCCTGTGGTGTAGGTACACCCACAGTGCTGTTAGGGAGGGAGTTCCAGGATTTTGTCCATGTGGTGTAGGTAAACCCACAGCGCTGTTAGGGAGGGCTTTCCTGGATTTTGTCCCCTGTGTTGTAGGTACAGCCACAGTGCTGTTAGGGAGGGAGTTCCAGGATTTTGTACGTGTGGTGTATGTACACCCACAGTGCTGTTAGGGAGGGAGTTCCAGGAAATTGTCCGTGTGGTGTAGGTACACCCACAGTGCTGGTAGGGAGGGGGTTCCATGATTTAGTCCCTGTGGTGTAGGTACATCCTCAGTGCTCTTAGGGAGGGAGTTCCAGGATTTTGTCCCTGTGGTGTAGGTACACCCAAAGTGCTGTTAGGGATGGAGTTCCAGGATTTTGTCCATGTGCTGTAGGTACACCCACAGTGCTGTTAGGGAGGGAGTTCCAGGATTTTGACCCTGTGGTGTAGGTGCACCCACAGCACTGTTAGGGAGGGAGTTCCAGGATTTTGTCCATGTGGTGTAGGTACACCCACAGTGCTGTTAGGGAGGGAGTTCCAGGATTTTGTTCCTGTGGTGTAGGTACACCCACAGTGCTGTTAGGGAGGGAGTTCCAGGATTTTGTCCGTGTGGTGTAGGTACACCCACAGTGCAGTTAGGGAGGGATGTCCAGGATTTTGTCCCTGTGGTGTAGGTACACCCACAGTGCAGTTAGGGTGGGATGTCCAGGATTTTGTCCCTGTGGTGTAGGTACACCCACAGTGCTGTTAGGAAGGGAGTTCCAGGATTTTGTCCGTGTGGTGTAGGTACACCCACAGTGCTGTTAGGGAGGGAGTTCCAGGATTTTGTTCCTGTGGTGTAGGTACAGCCACAGTGCTGTTAGGGAGGGAGTTCCAGGATTTTGTCCGTGTGGTGTAGGTACACCCACAGTGCTGTTAGGGAGGGAGTTCCAGGAATTTGTCCGTGTGGTGTAGGTACACCCACAGTGCTGTTAGGGAGGGAGTTCCAGGATTTTGTCCCTGTGGTGTAGGTACACCCACAGTGCTGTTAGGGAGGGAGTTCCAGTATTTTGTCCATGTGGTGTAGGTACACCCACAGTGCTGTTAGGGAGGGAGTTCCAGGATTTTGTCCCTTTGGTGTAGGTACACCCACAGCGCTGTTATGGAGGGAGTTCCAGTATTTTGTCCATGTAGTGTAGATACACCCACAGTGCTGTTAGGGAGGGAGTTCCAGGATTTAGTCCCTGTGGTGTAGGTAACCCACAGTGCTGTTAGGGAGGAAGTTCCAGGATTTTGTCCATGTGGTGTAGGTAAACCCACAGCGCTGTTAGGGAGGGAGTTCCAGGACTTTGTCCCTGTGGTGTAGGTGCACCCACAGTGCTGTTAGGGAGGGAGTTCCAGGATTTTGTCCCCTGTGGTGTAGGTACACCCACAGTGCTGTTAGGAAGGGAGTTCCAGGATTTTGTCCGTGTGGTGTAGGTACACCCACAGTGCTGTTAGGGAGGGAGTTCCAGGATTTTGTTCCTGTGGTGTAGGTACAGCCACAGTGCTGTTAGGGAGGGAGTTCCAGGATTTTGTCCATGTGGTGTAGGTACACCCACAGTGCTGTTAGGGAGGGAGTTCCAGGATTTTGTCCCTGTGGTGTAGGTACACCCACAGTGCTGCTAGGGAGGCGGTTCCATGATTTTGTCCGAGTGGTGTAGGTACACCCACAGCGCTGTTAGGGAGGGAGTTCCAGGATTTTGTCCCCTGTAGTGTAGGTACACCCACAGTGTAGGTTGGGAGGGAGTTCCAGAATTCTTTCTGTGTGGTGTAGGTACACCCTCAGTGCTCTTAGCGAGGGAGTTCCAGGATTTTGTCCCCTGTGGTATAGGTACACCCACAGTGCTGTTAGTGAGAGAGTTCCAGGATTTTGTCCCTGTGGTGCAGGTACAACCATAGTGTAAGTAGGGAGGGAGTTCCAGAATTCTCTCTGTGCGGTGTAGGTACACCCACAGCGCGGTTAGGGAGAGAGTTCCAGGATTTTGTCCAATGTGGTGTAGGTACACCCACAGCGCTATTAGGGAGGTAGTTCCAGGATTTTGTCCGAGTGGTGTAGGTACACCCACAGTGCTGTTAGGGAGGGAGTTCCAGGATTTTGTCCCTGTGGTGTAGGTACACCCACAGTGCTGTTAGGGAGGGAGTTCCAGGATTTTGTCCCTGTGGTGTAGGTACACCCACAGTGCTGTTAGGGAGGGAGTTCCAGGATTTTGTCCCTGTTGTGTAGGTACACCTACAGCGCTATTAGGGAGTGAGTTCCAGGATTTTGTCCATGTTGTGTAGGTACACCAATGGCGCTGTTAGGGAGAGAGTTCCAGGATTTTGTCCCTGTGGTGAAGGTACACCCACAGTGCTGTTAGGGATGGTGGTCCAGGATTATGTCCCTGTGATGTAGGTACACCCACAGTGCTGTTAGGGAGGGAGTTCCATGATTTTGTCCACGTGGTTAAGGTACATCCACAGTGCTGTTACGGAGGGCATTCTGGGATTTTGTCCATGTGGTGTAGGTAAACCCACAGTGCTGTTAAGGAGGGAGTTCCAGGATTTTGTCCCAGTGGTGTAGGTACACCCACAGTGCTGTTAGGGAGGGAGTTCCAGGATTTTGACCCAGCGACTGTGAAGGAACAGCTGATATAATTCGAAGTCACGATGGTGACTGGCTTGGAGGCGAAATTCCAAGTGGTGGTGTTTTAAAGAATCACCCTTTGGGGGTTATTCGTGATGGTGCCACTACACCACCAGCAGCCCCAGCGTTACTTGATTCAACCGTGTAACGTGACCCTGACTGTTGGGTCCACCTGATCCATGAATTCCCTTCTCCAATCACATTCTGACCTCTGCCTCTTGGGCCTTCGACATGCTCCAATCAGACTCAAGGTAAGATCGCGGGACCAAAGCCCATCAGTTGATGAGGGCCTCACTGATACATCTTTGGTGTCAACAATGTAAATAATTTTTCCGAGGAACTTGTGGCATCGAATATCGCCACTGTCCGAGTGCTTTTTATTTTATCTATTCATGGTATGTGGGCTTCGCTGGCCGGGCCAGCATTTAATTGCCATCCCTAGATGCCCCTTGAGAAGGTGGGGGGTGAGCAGACTTCTTATGCCGCTGCAGTCCCTGTGGTGTGGGTAAACCCACAGTGCTGTTAGAGAGGGAGTTCCAGGATTTTGTCCCCTGTGGTGTAGGTACACCCACAGCGCTGTTAGGGAGGGAGTTCCAGGATTTTGTCCCTGTGGTGTAGGTAGACCCCAGTGCTGTTAGGGAGGGAGTTCCAGGATTTTGTCCGTGTGGTGTAGGTACACCCACAGTGCTGTTAGGGAGGGAGTTCCAGGATTTTTTCCGTGTGGTGTAGGTACACCCACAGTGCTGTTAGGAAGGGAGTTCCAGGATTTTGTCCGTGTGGTGTCGGTACACCCACAGTGCTGTTAGGGAGGGAGTTGCAGGCTTTTGTCCCTGTGGCGTGGGTACTCCCACAGTGCTGTTAGGGAGAGAGTTCCAGGATTTGGACCCTGTGGTGTAGGTTACATCCACAGTGCTGTTAGGGAGGGAGTTCCAAAATTTTGAACCAGCGACAGTGAAGGAACCACTGATATATTTCCAAGTCAGGATGGTGACTGGCTGGGTGGGAAATTCCAAGTGGTGTTGTTTTAAAGAAACTCCCTTTGGGGGATATTCGTGATGGTGCCACTACACCACCAGCAGCCCCAGCATAACTTGATTCAGCCGTGTAACGTGACCCTGACAGTTGGGTCCACCTGATCCATGAATTCCCTTCTCCAATCACATTCTGACTTCTGCCTCTTCGGCCATCGTCCTGCTCCAATCAGACTCAAGGTAAGATCGCAGGACCAAAGCCCATCAGTTGATGAGGGCCTTGCTGATACATCTTTGGTTTCAACAATGTAAATAATTGTTCCGAGGAACTGGTGGCATCGAGTATCGCCATTGGCCAAGTGTTATTTATTTTATTCATTCATGGTACGTGGGCTTCACTGGCTGGGCCAGCATTTATTTGCCATCCCGAGATGCCCCTTGAGAAGGTGGTGGGTGGGCCGCATTCTTTAGCCGATGCAGTCCCTGTGGTGTAGGTACACCCACAGTGCTGTTAGGGAGGGAGTTCCAGGATTTTGTCCCTGTGGTGTAGGTACACCCACAGTGCTGTTAGGGAGAGGATTGCAGGGATTTGTCCCTGTGGTGTAGGTACACCCACAGTGCTGTTAGGGAGGGAGTTCCAGGATTTTGTCCATTGGTGTAGGTACACCCACAGTGCTGTAAGGGAGGGAGTTCCAGGATTTTGTCCCTGTGGTGAAGGTACACCCACAGTGCTGTTAGGGAGGGAGTTCCAGGATTTTGTCCCTGTGGTGTAGGTACACCCACAGTGCTGTTAGGGAGGGAGTTCCAGGATTTTGTCCCTGTGGTGTATGTACACCCACAGTGCTGTTAGGGAGGGAGTTCCAGGATTTTGTCCCTGTGGTGTAGGTACGCCCACAGTGCTGTTAGGGAGGGAGTTCCAGGATTTTGTCCCTGTTCTGTAGGTACTCCCACAGTGCTGTTAGAGAGGGAGTTCCAGGATTTTGTCCCTGTGGTGTAGGTACATCAACATTGCTGTTAGGGAGGGAGTTCCAGGATTTGCTCCCAGTGATGTAGGTGCACCCACAGTGCTGTAAGGGAGATAGTTCCCGGATTTTGTCCGCTTGGTGTGTGTACAATCATGGTGCTGTTAGGGAGGGAGTTCCAGGATTTTGTCCATGTGCTGTAGGTACACCCACAGTGCTGTTAGGGAGCGAGTTCCAGGATTTTGTACCTGTGGTGTAGCTACACCCACAGTGCTGTTAGGGAGCGAGTTCCAGGATTTTGTACCTATGGTGTAGCTACACCCACAGCGCTGTTAGGGATGGAGTTCCAGGATTTTATCCCTGTGGTGTAGGTACACCCACAGTGCTGTTAGGGAGGGAGTTCCAGGATATTGTCCCTGTCGTGTAGGCACACCCACAGTGCTGTTAGGAAGAGAGTACCAGGATTTTGTCCGAGTAGTGTAGGTACACCCACAGTGATGTTAGAGAGGGTCTACAAGGATTTTGTCCCTGTGGTGTAGGGACACCCACAGCGCTGTTAGGGAGGGAGTTCCAGGATTTTGTTCATGTGGTTTAGGTACACCACCAATGATGTTAGGTAGGAAGTTCCTGGATTTTGTCCATGTGGTGTAGGTACACCCACAGTTCTGTTAGGGAAGGAGTTCCATGATTTTGTTCTTGTGGTGTAGTTACACCCACAGTGCTGTTAGGGAGGGTGTGCCAGGATTTTGTCAACTGTGGTGTAGGTACACCCACAGTGCTGTTTGGGAGGGAGTTCCAGGATTATGTCCCCTGTGGTGTAGGTACACCCACAATGCTGTTAGGGCGGGAGTTCCAGGATTTTGTCCGTGTGGTGTAGGTACGCACACAGTGCTGTTAGGGAGGGAGTTCCAGGTTTTTGTCCGTGTGGTTTAGTTACACCCACAGTGCTGTTAGGGAGGGAGTTGCAGGATGTTGTCCATGTGGTGTAGGTACACCCACAGTGCTGTTAGAGAGGGAGTTCCAGGAATTTATCCCTCTGGTGTAGGTACACCCACAGTGATGGTAGGCAGGGAGTTGCAGGATTTTGTCCCCGTGGTGTAAGTGGACCCACAGCGCTGATAAGGAGAGAGATCCAGGATTTTGTCCATGTGGTGTAGGTACAGCCACAGTGCTGTTAGGGAGGGAGTTCCAGTATTTTGTCCATGTGGTGTAGGTAACCCACAGTGCTGTTAGGGAGGGAGTTCCAGGATTTTGTCCATGTGGTGTAGGTAAACCCACAGCGCTGTTAGGGAGGGAGTTCCAGGACTTTGTCCCTGTGGTGTAGGTGCACCCACAGTGCTGTTAGGGAGGCAGTTCCAGGATTTTGTCCCCTGTGGTGTAGGTACACCCACAGTGCTGTTAGGAAGGGAGTTCCAGGATTTTGTCCGTGTGGTGTAGGTACACTCACAGTGCTGTTAGGGAGGGAGTTCCAGAATTCTTTCTGTGTGGTGTAGGTACACCCTCAGTGCTCTTAGCGAGGGAGTTCCAGGATTTTGTCCCCTGTGGTATAGGTACACCCACAGTGCTGTTAGTGAGAGAGTTCCAGGATTTTGTCCCTGTGGTGCAGGTACAACCATAGTGTAAGAAGGGAGGGAGTTCCAGAATTCTCTCTGTGCGGTGTAGGTACACCCACAGCGCGGTTAGGGAGAGAGTTCCAGGATTTTGTCCAATGTGGTGTAGGTACACCCACAGCGCTATTAGGGAGGTAGTTCCAGGATTTTGTCCGAGTGGTGTAGGTACACCCACAGTGCTGTTAGGGAGGGAGTTCCAGGATTTTGTCCCTGTGGTGTAGGTACACCCACAGTGCTGTTAGGGAGGGAGTTCCAGGATTTTGTCCCTGTGGTGTAGGTACACCCACAGTGCTGTTAGGGAGGGAGTTCCAGGATTTTGTCCCTGTTGTGTAGGTACACCTACAGCGCTGTTAGGGAGGGAGTTCCAGGATTTTGTCCCTGTGGTGTAGGTACACCCACAGTGCTGTTAGGGATGGTGGTCCAGGATTATGTCCCTGTGATGTAGGTACACCCACAGTGCTGTTAGGGAGGGAGTTCCATGATTTTGTCCATGTGGTGTAGGTAAACCCACAGTGCTGTTAAGGAGGGAGTTCCAGGATTTTGTCCCAGTGGTGTAGGTACACCCACATTGCTGTTAGGGAGGGAGTTCCAGGATTTTGACCCAGCGACTGTGAAGGAACAGCTGATATAATTCGAAGTCACGATGGTGACTGGCTTGGAGGCGAAATTCCAAGTGGTGGTGTTTTAAAGAATCACCCTTTGGGGGTTATTCGTGATGGTGCCACTACACCACCAGCAGCCCCAGCGTTACTTGATTCAACCGTGTAACGTGACCCTGACTGTTGGGTCCACCTGATCCATGAATTCCCTTCTCCAATCACATTCTGACCTCTGCCTCTTGGGCCTTCGACATGCTCCAATCAGACTCAAGGTAAGATCGCGGGACCAAAGCCCATCAGTTGATGAGGGCCTCACTGATACATCTTTGGTGTCAACAATGTAAATAATTTTTCCGAGGAACTTGTGGCATCGAATATCGCCACTGTCCGAGTGCTTTTTATTTTATCTATTCATGGTATGTGGGCTTCGCTGGCCGGGCCAGCATTTAATTGCCATCCCTAGATGCCCCTTGAGAAGGTGGGGGGTGAGCAGACTTCTTATGCCGCTGCAGTCCCTGTGGTGTGGGTAAACCCACAGTGCTGTTAGAGAGGGAGTTCCAGGATTTTGTCCCCTGTGGTGTAGGTACACCCACAGCGCTGTTAGGGAGGGAGTTCCAGGATTTTGTCCCTGTGGTGTAGGTACACCCACAGTGCTGTTAGGGAGGGAGTTCCAGGATTTTGTCCCTGTGGTGTAGGTAGACCCCAGTGCTGTTAGGGAGGGAGTTCCAGGATTTTGTCCGTGTGGTGTAGGTACACCCACAGTGCTGTTAGGGAGGGAGTTCCAGGATTTTTTCCGTGTGGTGTAGGTACACCCACAGTGCTGTTAGGAAGGGAGTTCCAGGATTTTGTCCGTGTGGTGTAGGTACACCCACAGTGCTGTTAGGGAGGGAGTTGCAGGCTTTTGTCCCTGTGGCGTGGGTACTCCCACAGTGCTGTTAGGGAGAGAGTTCCAGGATTTGGACCCTGTGGTGTAGGTACATCCACAGTGCTGTTAGGGAGGGAGTTCCAAAATTTTGAACCAGCGACAGTGAAGGAACCACTGATATATTTCCAAGTCAGGATGGTGACTGGCTGGGTGGGAAATTCCAAGTGGTGTTGTTTTAAAGAAACTCCCTTTGGGGGTTATTCGTGATGGTGCCACTACACCACCAGCAGCCCCAGCATAACTTGATTCAGCCGTGTAACGTGACCCTGACAGTTGGGTCCACCTGATCCATGAATTCCCTTCTCCAATCACATTCTGACTTCTGCCTCTTCGGCCATCGTCCTGCTCCAATCAGACTCAAGGTAAGATCGCAGGACCAAAGCCCATCAGTTGATGAGGGCCTTGCTGATACATCTTTGGTTTCAACAATGTAAATAATTGTTCCGAGGAACTGGTGGCATCGAGTAACGCCATTGGCCAAGTGTTATATATTTTATTCATTCATGGTACGTGGGCTTCACTGGCTGGGCCAGCATTTATTTGCCATCCCGAGATGCCCCTTGAGAAGGTGGTGGGTGGGCCGCATTCTTTAGCCGATGCAGTCCCTGTGGTGTAGGTACACCCACAGTGCTGTTAGGGAGGGAGTTCCAGGATTTTGTCCCTGTGGTGTAGGTACACCCACAGTGCTGTTAGGGAGAGGATTGCAGGGATTTGTCCCTGTGGTGTAGGTACACCCACAGTGCTGTTAGGGAGGGAGTTATAGGATTTTGTCCCTGTGGTGTAGGTACACCCACAGTGCTGTTAGGGAGGGAGTTCCAGGATTTTGTCCCTGTGGTGAAGGTACACCCACAGTGCTGTTAGGGAGGGAGTTCCAGGATTTTGTCCCTGTGGTGTAGGTACACCCACAGTGCTGTTAGGGAGGGAGTTCCAGGATTTTGTCCCTGTGGTGTATGTACACCCACAGTGCTGTTAGGGAGGGAGTTCCAGGATTTTGTCCCTGTGGTGTAGGTACGCCCACATTGCTGTTAGGGAGGGAGTTCCAGGATTTTGTCCCTGTGGTGTAGGTACTCCCACAGTGCTGTTAGAGAGGGAGTTCCAGGATTTTGTCCCTGTGGTGTAGGTACATCAACATTGCTGTTAGGGAGGGAGTTCCAGGATTTTGTCCCTGTGGTGTAGGTACACCCACAGTGCTGTTAGGGAGGGAGTTCCAGGATTTGCTCCCAGTGATGTAGGTGCACCCACAGTGCTGTAAGGGAGATAGTTCCCGGATTTTGTCCGCTTGGTGTGTGTACAATCATGGTGCTGTTAGGGAGGGAGTTCCAGGATTTTGTCCATGTGCTGTATGTACACCCACAGTGCTGTTAGGGAGCGAGTTCCAGGATTTTGTACCTGTGGTGTAGCTACACCCACAGTGCTGTTAGGGAGCGAGTTCCAGGATTTTGTACCTGTGGTGTAGCTACACCCACAGCGCTGTTAGGGAGGGAGTTCCAGGATTTTATCCCTGTGGTGTAGGTACACCCACAGTGCTGTTAGGGAGGGAGTTCCAGGATATTGTCCCTGTCGTGTAGGCACACCCACAGTGCTGTTAGGAAGAGAGTACCAGGATTTTGTCCGAGTAGTGTAGGTACACCCACAGTGATGTTAGAGAGGGTCTACAAGGATTTTGTCCCTGTGGTGTAGGGACACCCACAGCGCTGTTAGGGAGGGAGTTCCAGGATTTTGTTCATGTGGTTTAGGTACACCACCAATGATGTTAGGTAGGACGTTCCTGGATTTTGTCCATGTGGTGTAGGTACACCCACAGTTCTGTTAGGGAAGGAGTTCCATGATTTTGTTCTTGTGGTGTAGTTACACCCACAGTGCTGTTAGGGAGGGTGTGCCAGGATTTTGTCCCCTGTGGTGTAGGTACACCCACAGTGCTGTTTGGGAGGGAGTTCCAGGATTATGTCCCCTGTGGTGTAGGTACACCCACAATGCTGTTAGGGCGGGAGTTCCAGGATTTTGTCCGTGCGGTGTAGGTACGCACACAGTGCTGTTAGGGAGGGAGTTCCAGGTTTTTGTCCGTGTGGTTTAGTTACACCCACAGTGCTGTTAGGGAGGGAGTTGCAGGATGTTGTCCATGTGGTGTAGGTACACCCACAGTGCTGTTAGAGAGGGAGTTCCAGGAATTTATCCCTCTGGTGTAGGTACACCCACAGTGATGGTAGGGAGGGAGTTGCAGGATTTTGTCCCCGTGGTGTAAGTGGACCCACAGCGCTGATAAGGAGAGAGATCCAGGATTTTGTCCATGTGGTGTAGGTACAGCCACAGTGCTGTTAGGGAAGGACTTCCAGGATTTTGTTCGTGTGGTGTAGGTGCACCCACAGTGCTGTTAGGGAGGAAATTCCAGTATTTTGTCCATGTGGTGTAGGTACACCCACAGTGCTGTTAGGGAAGGAATTCCAGGATTTTGTTCGTGTGGTGTAGGTACAGCCACAGTGCTGTTAGGGAGGGAGCTCCAGTATTTTGTCCATGTGGTGTAGGTACACCCACAGCGCTGTTAGGGAGGGAGTCCCAGGATTGTGTCTGTCTGGTGTTGGTACACCCACAGAGCTGTTAGGGAGGGAGTTCCAGGACTTTGAATCTGTGGTTTAAGTACACCCACAGTGCTGTTTGGGAGGGAGTTCCAGTATTTTGTCCATGTGGTGTAGGTACACCCACAGCGCTGTTAGGGAGGAAGTCCCAGGATTGTGTCTGTCTGGTGTTGGAGCACCCACAGAGCTGTTAGGGAGGGAGTTCCAGGACTTTGAACCTGTGGTTTAGGTACACCCACAGTGCTGTTTGGGAGGGAGTTCAAGGATTTTGGCCATGTGGTGGAGGTACACCACAGTGCTGTTAGGGAGGGAGTTCCAGGATTTTGACCCTCTAGTGTAGGTACACACACAGTGCTGTTAGGGAGGGAGTTCCTGGATTTTGTCCCCTGTGGTGTAGATACGCACACAGTGCTGTTAGGGAGGGAGTTCCAGAAATTTGTCCGTGTGGTGTTGATGCAACCACAGTGCAGGTAGAGAGGGAGCTCCAGGATTTAGTCCATGTGGTGTAGGTACACTCACAGTGCTGTTAGGGAGGAAGTTCCAGGATTTTGTCCCTGTGGTGTAGGTACACACACTGTACTGTTAGGGAAGGAGTTCCAGGATTGTGTCCCTGTGGTGTAGGTACACCCACAGCGCTGTTAGGGAGGGAGTTCCAGGATTTTGACCCTGTGGTGTAGGTACACCCACAGTGCTGTTAGGGAGTGAGTTCCAGGATTTTGACCCAGCAACACTGAAGTAACAGCTGATATATTTCCAAGTCAGGATGGTAACTGGCTAGGAGGGGAAATTCCAAGTGGTGGTGTTTTAAAGAATCACCCTTTGCCGGTTATTCGTGATGGTGCCACTACACCACCAGCAGCCCCAGCGTAACTTGATCCAGCCGTGTAACGTTACCCTGACAGTTGGGTCCACCTGCTCCATGAATTCCCTGCTCCAATCACATTCTGACCTCTGCCTTTTGGGCCTTCGACCTGCTTCAATCAGACTCAAGGTAAGATCGCGGGACCAAAGCCCATCAGTTGATGAGGGCCTTGCTGATACATCTTTGGTTTCAAAAATGTAAATAATTGTTCCGAGGAACTGGAGGCATCGAATTACGCCACTGACCGAGTGTTATTTATTTTATTCATTCATGGTATGTGGGCTTCACTGGCTGGGCCAGCATTTATTTGCCATCCCTAGATGCCCCTTGAGAAGGTGGTGGGTTATCTGGCTTCTTGAGCGCTGCAATCCATGCGGTGTAGGTACACCCACAGTGCTGTGAGGGAGGGAGTTACATGATTTTGTCCCTGTGGTGTAGGTACACCCACAGTGCTGTTAGGGAGGGTTATCCAGGATTTTGCCACTGTGCTGTAGGTACACCCACAGTGCTGTTAGGGTGGGAGTTCCAGGATTTTGTCCCTGTGGTTTAGTTACACCCATAGCGCTGTTAGGGAGGGAGTACCAGGACTTTGTCCCTGTGGTGTAGGTACACCCATAGCGCTGTTAGGGAGGGAGTTCCAGAATTTTGTCAGTGTGGTGTCGGTACACCCACAGTGCTGTTAGGGAGGGAGTTCCAGGATTTTGTACCTGTGATGTAGATACACCCACAGTGCTGTTAGGGAGGGAGTTCCAGGATTTTGTCCCTGTGGTTTAGGTACACCCACAGTGCTGTTAGGGAGGGAGTTCCAGGATTTTGTCCCTGTGATGTGGGTACACCCACAGTGCTGTTAGGGAGGGAGTTACAAGATATTGTCCCTGTGGTGTAGGTACACCCACAGCGCTGTTAGGGAGGGAGTTCCAGGATTTTGTCCATGTGGTGTAGGTACACCCACAGCGCTGTTAGGGATGGAGTTCCAGGATTTTGTCCCTGCGGTGTAGGTACACCCACAGTGCTGTTAGGGAGGGAGTTCCAGGATTTTGACCCAGCGACTGTGAAGGAACAGCTGATATAATTCGAAGTCACGATGGTGACTGGCTTGGAGGCGAAATTCCAAGTGGTGGTGTTTTAAAGAATCACCCTTTGGGGGTTATTCGTGATGGTGCCACTACACCACCAGCAGCCCCAGCATAACTTGATTCAGCCGTGTAACGTGACCCTGACTGTTGGGTCCACCTGATCCATGAATTCCCTTCT
This sequence comes from Cetorhinus maximus, assembly GCF_964194155.1. Lineage (NCBI taxonomy): Eukaryota > Metazoa > Chordata > Chondrichthyes > Lamniformes > Cetorhinidae > Cetorhinus > Cetorhinus maximus. The sequence goes on from NW_027597255.1 coordinate 39,784, forward strand.
CCAATCACATTCTGACCTCTGCCTCTTGGGCCTTCGACATGCTCCAATCAGACTCAAGGTAAGATCGCAGGACCGAAGCCCATCAGTTGATGAGAGCCTCACTGATACATCTTTGGTGTCAACAATGTAAATAATTTTTCCGAGGAACTGATGGCATCGAGTAACGCCATTGGCCAAGTGTTACTTATTTTATTCATTCATGGTACGTGGGCTTCACTGGCTGGGCCAGCATTTATTTGCCATCCCGAGATGCCCCTTGAGAAGGTGGTGGGTGGGCCGCATTCTTTAGCCGATGCAGTCCCTGTGGTGTAGCTACACCCACAGTGCTGTTAGGGAGGGAGTTCCAGGATTTTGTCCCTGTGGTGTAGGTACACCCACAGTGCTGTTAGGGAGAGGATTCCAGGGTTTTGTCCCTGTGGTGTAGGTACACCCACAGTGCTGTTAGGGAGGGAGTTCCAGGATTTTGTCCCTGTGGTGTAGGTACACCCACAGTGCTGTTAGGGAGTGAGTTCCAGGATTTTGTCCCTGTGGTGTAGGTACACCCACAGTGCTGTTAGGGAGGGAGTTCCAGGATTTTGTCCCTGTGGTGTATGTACACCCACAGTGCTGTTAGGGAGGGAGTTCCAGGATTTTGTCCCTGTGGTGTAGGTACGCCCACAGTGCTGTTAGGGAGGGAGTTCCAGGATTTTGTCCCTGTGGTGTAGGTACATCAACATTGCTGTTAGGGAGGGAGTTCCAGGATTTTGTCCCTGTGGTGTAGGTACACCCACAGTGCTGTTAGGGAGGGAGTTCCAGGATTTGCTCCCAGTGATGTAGGTGCACCCACAGTGCTGTAAGGGAGATAGTTCCCGAATTTTGTCCGCTTGGTGTGTGTACAATCATGGTGCTGTTAGGGAGGGAGTTCCAGGATTTTGTCCATGTGCTGTAGGTACACCCACAGTGCTGTTAGGGAGCGAGTTCTAGGATTTTGTACCTGTGGTGTAGCTACACCCACAGTGCTGTTAGGGAGCGAGTTCCAGGATTTTGTACATGTGGTGTAGCTACACCCACAGCGCTGTTAGGGAGGGAGTTCCAGGATTTTATCCCTGTTGTGTAGGTACACCCACAGTCCTGTTAGGGCGGGAGTTCCAGGATTTTGTCCCTGTGGTGTAGTTGCACCCACAGTGCTGTAAGTGAGGGAGTTCCACGATTTTGTCCCTCTGGTGTAGGTACACCCACATCGCTGTTAAAGACGGAGTTCCATGATTTTGTCCATGTGGTGTAGGTACACCCACAGTGCTGCTAGGGAGGGAGTTCCATGATTTTGTCCATGTGGTGTAGGTACACCCACAGTGCTGTTAGGGAGGGAATTCAAGGATTTTGTCCATGTGGTGTAGGTACACCCACAGTGCTGTTAGGGAGGGAGTTCCATGATTTCGTCCATGTGGTGTAGGTACACGCCCAGTGCTGTAAGGGAAGGAGTTCCAGGATTTTGTTCCTGTTGTGTAGGTACACCCACAGTGCTGTCAGGTAGGGAGTTCCAGGATTTTGTCCATGTGGTGTAGGTACACCCAAAGCGCTGTTAGGGAGGGAGTTTCAGGATTTTATCCATGTGGTGTAGGTACACCCACAGTTCTTTTAGGGAGGGAGTTCCATGATTATGTCCGTGTGGTGTAGGTATACCCACAGCGCTGTTAGGGAGTGAGTTCCAGGTTTTTAGCCCTGTGGTATAGGTACACCCACAGTGCTGTTAGGGTGGGAGTTCCAGGATTTTGTCCATGTAGTGTAGGTACACCCTCAGTGCTCTTAGGGAGGAGGTTGCATGAATTTGTCCCTGTGTTGTAGGTACACCCACAGTGCTGTTAGGGAGGGAGTTCCAGGATTTTGTTCGTGTGGTGTAGGTGCACCCACAGTGCTGTTAGGTAGGGAGTTGCAGGATTTTGTCTTTTGTGTAGGTACACCCACAGCGCTGTTAGGGATGGAGTTCCAGGATTTTGTCCCTGTGGTGTAGGTACACCCACAGTGCTGTTAGGGAGGGATTTCCAGGTTTTTGTCCCTGTCGTGTAGGTACACCCACAGTGCAGTTAGGGAGGGAATTTCAGGATTTTTTCCCTGTGGTGTAGGTACTCCCACAGCGCTGTTAAGGTGGGAGTTCCCGGATTTGGTCCGTTGGGTTTAGGTACACCCACAGTGCTGTTAGGGAGGGAGTTCCAGGATTTTGTCCCTGTGTTGTAGGTACACCCACAGTGCTGTTAGGGAGGGAGTTCCAGGATTTTGTCTGTGTGGTGTAGGTACACCCACAGCGCTGTTAGGGATGGATTTCCAGTATTTTGTCCCTGTGGTGTAGGTACACCCACAGTGCTGTTAGGGAGGGAGTTGCGGGATTTTGTCCATGTGGTGTAGGTACACCCACAGTGCTGTTAGGAAGGGAGTTCCCGGATTTTATACATGTGGTGTAGGTGCACCCACAGTGCTGTTAGGGAGGGAGTTCCAGGATTTTGTCCCTGTGGTGTAGGTACACCCACAGTCCTGTTAGGAAGGGAGTTCCAAATTTTGTCCCTGAGGTTTAGGTACACCCACAGCGCTGTTAGGGACTGAGTTCCTGGATTTTGTCCCTGTGGTGTAGGTACACCCACAGTGCTGTTATGGAGGGAGTTCCAGGATTTTGTACCTGTGGTGTAGGTACACCCACAGTGCTGTTAGGGAGGGAGTTTCAGGATTTTGTCCCTGTGGTGTACGTACACCCACAGTGCTGTTAGGGAGAGAGTTCCAGTATTTTGACCCAGCGACAGTGAAGGAACAGCTGATATATTTCCAAGTGAGGATGTTGACTGGCTTGGAGGGGAAATTCCAAGTGATGGTGTTTTAAAGAATCACCCTTTTGGGGTTATTCGTGATGGTGCCACTACACCACCAGCAGCCCCAGCGTAACTTGATTCAGCCGTGTAACGTGACCCTGACAGTTGTGTCCACCTGATCCATGAATTCCCTGCTACAATCCCATTCTGACCTCTGCCTCTTCGGCCTTTGACATGCTCCAATAAGACTCAAGGTAAGATCGCACGACCAAAGCCCATCAGATGATGAGGGCCTCGCAGATACATCTTTCGTTTGATCAAGGTAAATAATTGTTCCGAGGAACTGGTGGCATCGAATAACGCCACTGACCAAGTATTATTTAGTTTATTCATTCATGGTATGTGGGCTTCACCGGCTGGGCCAGCATTTATTTGCCAACCCTAGATGCTCCTTGAGAAGGTGGTGGGTGAGCCGCCTTCTTGAGACGCTGCAGTCCCTGTGGTTTAGGTACACCCACAGTGCTGTTCGGGAGGGAGGTCCAGGATTTTGTCCCTGTGGTGTAGGTACACCCACAGTGCTGTTAGGGTGGGAGTTCCAGGATTTTGTCCCAGTGGTGTAGGTACACCCACAGTGCTGTTAGGGAGGGAGGTCCAGGATTTTGTCCCTGTGGTGTCGGTACACCCACAAAGCTGTTAGGGAGGGAGGTCCAGGATTTTGTCCCTGAGGTGTAGGTACATCCACAGTGCTGTTAGGGAGGGAGTTCCAGGATTTTGTCCCTGTGGTGTAGGTACACCCACAGCACTGTTAGGGTGGGAGTTCCAGGATTTTGTCCCTGTGGTGTAGGTACATCCACAGTGCTGTTAGGGAGGGAGGTCCAGGATTTTGTCCCTGTGGTGAAGGTACACCCACACTGCTGTTAGGAAGGGATTTCCAGGATTTTGTCCCTGTGGTGTACGTACACGCACGGTGCTGTTAGGGAGGGAGTTCCTGGATTTTGACCCAGCGACGGTGAAGGCACAGCTGATATATTTCCAAGTCAGGATGGTGACTGGCTGGGTGGGAAATTCCAAGTGGTGGTGTTTTAAAGAATCACCCTTTGGGGGTTATTCGTGATGGGGCCACTACACCACCAGCAGCCCCATCATAACTTGATTCAGCCGTGTAACGTGACCCTGACAGTTGGGACAACCTGTTCCATGAATTCCCTGCCCCAATCCAATTCTGACCTCTGCCTCTTCGGCTTTCGACCTGCTCCAATCAGACTCAAGGTAAGATCGCAGGACCAAAGCCCATCAGTTGATGAGGGCCTTGCTGATACATCTTTGGTTTCAACAATGTAAATAATTGTTCCGAGGAACTGGTGGCATCGCGTAACGCCATTGGCCGAGTGTTATTTATTTTATTCATTCATGGTATGTGGGCTTCACTGGTTGGGACAGTATTTATTTGCCAACCCTAGATGCCTCTTGAGAAGGTGGTGGTGAGCCGGCTTGTTGAGACGCTGCAGTCCATGTGTTGTAGGTACACCCACAGCGCTGTTAGATGGGAGTTCCAGATTTTTGTCCCTGTGGTGTAGGTACCCCCACAGCACTGTTAGGGAGGGAGTTCCAGGATTTTGTCCCTGTGGTGTAGGTACACCCACAGTGCTGTTAGGGAGGGAGTTCCAGGATTTTGTCCCTGTGGTGTAGGTACACCCACAGTGCTGTTAGGGCTGGAGTTCCAGGAATTTGTCCGTTTGGTGTAGGTACACCCACAGTGCTGTTAGGGTGTTAGTTCCGGGATTTTGTCCCTGTGGTGTAGGTACACCCACAGTGTTGTTAGGGTGGGAGTTCCAGGATTTTGTCCCTGTGGTGTAGGTGCACCCAGAGTGCTGTTAGGGTGGGAGTTCGAGGATTTTGTCCGTGTGGTGTAGGTACACCCACAGTGCTGTTAGGGTGGGAGTTCCAGGAATTTGTCCCTGTGGTGTAGGTACACCCACAGCGCTGTTAGGGAGGGATTTCCAGGATTTAGTCCCTGTGGTGTTGGTACACCCACAGTGCTGTTAGGGAGGGAGTTCCAGGATTTTGTCCCTGTGGTGTAGGTACACCCACAGCACAGTTAGCGAGGGAGTTCCAGGAGTTTGTACCTGTGATGTAGATACACCCACAGTGCTGTTAGGGAGGGAGTTCCAGGATTTTGTTCGTGTGTTGTAGGTACACCCACAGTGCTGTAAGGGAGGGAGTTCCAGCATATTGTCCCAGTGGTGTCGGTACACCCACAGTGCTGTTAGGGAGTGAGTTCCAGGATTTTGTCCGTGTGGTGTAGGTGCACCCACAGCGCTGTTAGGAAGGGAGTTCCAAGATTTTGTCCCCTGTGTTGTAGGTACACCCACAGTGCTGTTAGGGAGGGAGATCGAGGATATTGTCCCCTGTGGTGCAGGTACACCCACAGTGCTGTTAGGGAGGGAGGTCCAGGATTTTGTCCCTGTGGTGTAGGTACACCCACAGCGCTGTTAGGGGTGGGTTTTCCAGGATTTTGTCCCTGTGGTGTAGGTACACCCACAGCGCTGTTAGCGAGGGAGGTCTAGGATTTTGTCCCTGTGGTGTAGGTACACCCACAGTGCTGTTAGGGAGGGTTTTCCAGGATTTTTTCCGTGTGGTGTACGTACACGCACAGTGCTGTTACGGAGGGAGTTCCAGGATATTGTCCCTGTGGTGTAGGTACACCCACAGTGCTGTTAGGGAGGGAGTTCCAGGATTTTGTCCAAGTGGTGTAGGTACACCCACAGTGCTGTTAGGGAGTGAGTTCCAGGATTTTGTCCCTGTGGTGTAGGTACACCCACAGTGCTGTTAGGGAGGGAGTTCCAGGATTTTGTCACTGTGGTGTAGGTACACCCACAGTGCTGTTAGGGAGAGAGTTCCTGGATTTTGTACCTGTGGTGTAAGTACACCCACAGTGCTGTTAGGGAGGGAGTTCCTGGATTTTGTACCTGTGGTGTAGGTACACCCACAGTGCTGTTAGGGAGGGAGCTCCAGGATTTTGTCCCTGTGGTGTAGGTACACCCACAGTGCTGTTAGGGAGGGAGTTCCCGGATTTTGTCCCTGTAGTTTAGGTCCACCCACAGCACTGTTAGGGTGGGAGTTCCAGGATTTTGTCCCTGTGGTGTAGGTACATCCACAGTGCTGTTAGGGAGGGAGGTCCAGGATTTTGTCCCTGTGGTGAAGGTACACCCACACTGCTGTTAGGAAGGGATTTCCAGGATTTTGTCCCTGTGGTGTACGTACACGCACGGTGCTGTTAGGGAGGGAGTTCCTGGATTTTGACCCAGCGACGGTGAAGGCACAGCTGATATATTTCCAAGTCAGGATGGTGACTGGCTGGGTGGGAAATTCCAAGTGGTGGTGTTTTAAAGAATCACCCTTTGGGGGTTATTCGTGATGGGGCCACTACACCACCAGCAGCCCCATCATAACTTGATTCAGCCGTGTAACGTGACCCTGACAGTTGGGACAACCTGCTCCATGAATTCCCTGCCCCAATCCAATTCTAACCTCTGCCTCTTCGGCTTTCGACCTGCTCCAATCAGACTCAAGGTAAGATCGCGGGACCAAAGCCCATCAGTTGATGAGGGCCTCGCTGATACATCTTTGGTTTCAACAATGTAAATAATTGTTCCGAGGAACTGGTGGCATCGCGTAACGCCATTGGCCGAGTGTTATTTATTTTATTCATTCATGGTATGTGGGCTTCACTGGTTGGGACAGTATTTATTTGCCAACCCTAGATGCCTCTTGAGAAGGTGGTGGTGAGCCGGCTTGTTGAGACGCTGCAGTCCATGTGTTGTAGGTACACCCACAGCGCTGTTAGATGGGAGTTCCAGATTTTTGTCCCTGTGGTGTAGGTACCCCCACAGCACTGTTAGGGAGGGAGTTCCAGGATTTTGTCCCTGTGGTGTAGGTACACCCACAGTGCTGTTAGGGAGGGAGTTCCAGGATTTTGTCCCTGTGGTGTAGGTACACCCACAGTGCTGTTAGGGCTGGAGTTCCAGGAATTTGTCCGTTTGGTGTAGGTACACCCACAGTGCTGTTAGGGTGTTAGTTCCGGGATTTTGTCCCTGTGGTGTAGGTACACCCACAGTGTTGTTAGGGTGGGAGTTCCAGGATTTTGTCCCTGTGGTGTAGGTGCACCCAGAGTGCTGTTAGGGTGGGAGTTCGAGGATTTTGTCCGTGTGGTGTAGGTACACCCACAGTGCTGTTAGGGTGGGAGTTCCAGGAATTTGTCCCTGTGGTGTAGGTACACCCACAGCGCTGTTAGGGAGGGATTTCCAGGATTTAGTCCCTGTGGTGTTGGTACACCCACAGTGCTGTTAGGGAGGGAGTTCCAGGATTTTGTCCCTGTGGTGTAGGTACACCCACAGCACAGTTAGCGAGGGAGTTCCAGGAGTTTGTACCTGTGATGTAGGTACACCCACAGTGCTGTTAGGGAGGTAGTTCCAGGATTTTGTCCCTGTGGTGTAGGTACACCCACAGGGCTGTTAGGGAGGGAGTTCCAGGATTTTGTCCCTCTGGTGTAGGTACACTCACAGTGCTGTTAGGGAGGGAGTTCCATGATTTTGTCCCATGGTGTGAGGGTATACCCACAGCGCTGTTAGGGAGGGAGTTCCAAGATTTTGTCCCTGTGGTGTAGGTACACCCACAGTGGTGTTAGGGAAGGAGTTCCAGGATTTTGTCTGTGTGGTGTAGGTACACCCACAGTGCTGTTAGCGAGGGAGTTCCTGGATTTTGTCCCTGTGGTGTAGGTACACCCACAGTGCTTTTAGGGAGGGTGTTCCAGGATTTTGTCCATGTGGTGTAGGTACACCCACAGTGCTGCTAGGGAGGGAGTTCCAGGATTTTGTTCGTGTGTTGTAGGTACACCCACAGTGCTGTAAGGGAGGGAGTTCCAGCATATTGTCCCAGTGGTGTCGTTACACCCACAGTGCTGTTAGGGAGGGAGTTCCAGGATTTTGTCCGTGTGGTGTAGGTACACCCACAGCGCTGTTTGGGAGGGAGTTCCAAGATTTTGTCCCTGTGGTGTAGGTACACTCACAGTGCTGTTAGGGAGGGAGTTCCAGGATTTTGTCCCTCTGGTGTAGGTACACTCACAGTGCTGTTAGGGAGGGAGTTCCAGGATTTTGTCCCTGTGGTGTAGGTACACTCACAGTGCTGTTAGGGAGGGAGTTCCAGGATTTTGTCACCTGTGGTGAATGTACACCCACAGTGCTGTTAGGGAGGGAGTTCCAGGATTTTGTCCGTGTGGTGTGGGTACACCCACAGTGCTGTTAGGGAGGGAGTTCCTGGATTTTGTCCCTGTGGTGTAGGTACACCCACAGTGCTTTTAGGGAGGGTGTTCCAGGATTTTGTCCATGTGGTGTAGGTACACCCACAGCGTTGTTAGGGAGGGAGTTCCAGGATTTTGTTCGTGTAGTGTAGGTACACCCACAGCGCTGTTAGGGAGGGAGTTCCAGGATTTTGTTCGTGTGTTGTAGGTACACCCACAGTGCTGTAAGGGAGGGAGTTCCAGCATATTGTCCCAGTGGTGTCGGTACACCCACAGTGCTGTTAGGGAGTGAGTTCCAGGATTTTGTCCGTGTGGTGTAGGTGCACCCACAGCGCTGTTAGGAAGGGAGTTCCAAGATTTTGTCCCCTGTGTTGTAGGTACACCCACAGTGCTGTTAGGGAGGGAGATCGAGGATATTTTCCCCTGTGGTGCAGGTACACCCACAGTGCTGTTAGGGAGGGAGGTCCAGGATTTTGTCCCTGTGGTGTAGGTACACCCACAGCGCTGTTAGGGAGGGTTTTCCAGGATTTTGTCCCTGTGGTGTAGGTACACCCACAGCGCTGTTAGCGAGGGAGGTCCAGGATTTTGTCCCTGTGGTGTAGGTACACCCACAGTGCTGTTAGGGAGGGTTTTCCAGGATTTTTTCCGTGTGGTGTACGTACACGCACAGTGCTGTTACGGAGGGAGTTCCAGGATATTGTCCCTGTGGTGTAAGTACACCCACAGTGCTGTTAGGGAGGGAGTTCCAGGATTTTGTCCGTGTGGTGTGGGTACACCCACAGCGCTGTTAGGGAGGGAGTTCCAGGATTTTGTCCCATCTGGTGTAGGTACTCCCACAGTGCTGTTAGGGAGGCAGTTCCAGGATTTTGTCCCATCTGGTGTAGGTACACCCACAGTGCTGTTAGGGAGGGATTTCCAGGAATTTGTCACTGTGGTGTAGGTACACCCACAGTGCTAGTAGGGAGGGAGTTGTAGATTTTGCCCCTGTGGTGCAGGTACACCCACAGTGCTGTTAGGGAGGGAGTTCCTGTATTTTGTACCTGTGGTGTAAGTACACCCACAGTGCTGTTAGGGAGGGAGTTCCTGGATTTTGTACCTGTGGTGTAGGTACACCCACAGTGCTGTTAGGGAGGGAGTTCCAGGATTTTGTCCCTGTGGTGTAGGTACACCCACAGTGCTGTTAGGGAGGGAGTTCCCGGATTTTGTCCCTGTAGTTTAGGTCCACCCATAGTGCTGTTAGGGAGCGAATTCCAGGATTTTTACCCAGCGACAGTGAAGGAACAGCTGATATATTTCCAAGTCAGGATAGTGACTGACTTGGAGGGGAAATTCCTAGTGGTGGTGTTTTAAAGAATCACCCTTTTGGGGTTATTCGTGATGGTGCCACTACACCACCAGCAGCCCCAGCATAACTTGATTCAGCCGTGTAACGTGACCCTGACAGTTGGGTCCACCTGATCCATGAATTCCCTTCTCCAATCACATTCTGACCTCTGCCTCTTCGGCCTTCGACCTGCTCCAATCAGACTCAAGGTAAGATCGCAGGACCAAAGCCCATCAGTTGATGAGAGCCTCACTGATACATCTTTGGTTTCAACAATGTAAATAATTGTTCCGAGAAACTGGTGGCATCGAATAACGCCATTGGCCAAGTGTTATTTATTTTATTCATTCATGGTATGTGGGCTTCACTGGCTGGGCCAGCAATTATTTGCCATCCCTAGATGCCCCTTGAGAAGGTGGTGGGTGAGCCGCCTTCTTGATCCGCTGCAGTCCCTGTGGTGTAGGTACACCCACAGCGCTGTTAGGGAGGGAGTTCCAGGATTTTGTCCCTGTGGTGTAGGTACACCCACAGCGCTGTTAGGGAAGGAGTTCCAGGATTTTGTTCCTGTTGTGTAGGTACACCCACAGTGCTGTTAGGTAGGGAGTTCCAGGATTTTGTCCATGTGGTGTAGGTACACCCAAAGCGCTGTTAGGGAGTGAGTTCCAGGATTTTGTCCGTGTAGTGTAGGTACACCCACAGTGCTCTTAGGGAGGAGGTTGCATGAATTTGTCCCTGTGTTGTAGGTACACCCACAGTGCTGTTAGGGATGGAGTTCCAGGATTTTGTTCGTGTGGTGTAGGTGCACCCACAGTGCTGTTAGGTAGGGAGTTGCAGGATTTTGTATTTTGTGTAGGTACACCCACAGCGCTGTTAGGGAGGGAGTTCCTGGATTTTGTCCATGTGGTGTAGGTACACCCACAGTGCTGTTAGGGAGTGAGTTCCAGGATTTTGCCCACGTGGTGTAGGTACACCCACAGTGCTGTTAGGGCGGAAGTTCCAGGATTTTGTCCCTGTGGTTTAGGTACACCCACAGTGCTGTTAGGGTGGGAGTTCCAGGATTTCGTCACTGTGATGTAGGTACACCCACTGTGCTGTGAGGGAGGGAGTTGCAGGATATTGTCCCAGTGGTGTAGGTAGACACACAGCGCTGTTAGGGAGGGAGTTCCAGGATTTTGCCCATGAGGTTTAGGTACACCCACAGCGCTGTTAGGGAGTGAGTTCCAGGTTTGTGGCCCTGTGGTGTAGGTACCCCCACAGTGCTGTTAGGGTGGGAGTTCCAGGATTTTGTCCGTGTGCTGTAGGTACATCCGCAGTGCTGTTAGGGAGGAGGTTGCATGATTTTGACCCTGTGGTGTAGGTACACCCACAGTGCTGTTAGGGGGGGAGTTCCAGGATTTAGTCACTGTGTTGTAGGTACACCCACAGTGCTGTTAGTAAGGGAGTTCAAGGATTTTGTCACTGTGGTGTAGGTACACCCACAGTGCTGTTAGGGAGGGAGTTCCAGGATTTTGTCCCCTGTGGTGTAGGTACACCCACATTCCTTTTAGGGTGGGAGTTGCAGGATTTTGTCCATGTGGTGTAGGTACACCCACAGTGCTTTTAGGGAGGGAGTTTCAGGATCTTGTCTCTGTGGTGTAGGTACACCCACAGCGCTTTTAGGGAGGGAGTTCCAGGATTTTTTTCGTGTGGTGTAGGTACACCCACAGTGCTGTTATGGAGGGATTTCCAGGATTTTGTCCATGTGGTGTAGGTACACCCACAGTGCTGTTAGGGAGGGAGTTATAGGATTTTGTCAATGTGGTGTAGGTACACCCACAATGTAGTTAGGGAGGGAGTTCCAGTATTTTTTCCGTGTGGTGTAGGTACACCCACAGTGCTGTTAGGGTGGGAGTTCCAGGATTTTGTCCCCTGTTGTGTAGGTACACCCACAGTGCTGTTAGGGAGGGTCTTCCAGGATTTTGTCCGTGTGGTGTAGGTATACCCACAGTGCTGTTAGGGAGGGAGTTCTAGGATTTTGTCCCTGTGGTGTAGGTACTCCCTCAGTGCTGTTAGGGAAGGAGTTCCAGGATTTTTACCGGGTGGTGTAGGTACACCCACAGTGCTGTTAGGGAGGGAGTTCCAGGATTTTGTCCCTGTGGTGTAGGTACACCCATAGTGCTGTTAGGGAGGGAGTTGCGGGATCTTGTCCATGTGGTGTAGGTACACCCACAGTGCTGTTAGGAAGGGAGTTCCAGGATTATATACGTGGTGTAGGTACACCCATGGCACTGTTAGGGAGCGAGTTCCAGGATTTTGTCCGTGTGGTGTAGGTAAACCCACAGTGCTGTTAGGGAGGGAGCTCCAGGATTTTGTCCCTGTGGTATAGGTACACCCACAGTGCTGTTAGGGAGGGAGTTGCAGGATTTTATCCCTCTGGTGTAGGTACACCCACAGTGCTGTTAGGGAGGGAGTTGCCTAATTTTGTCCCTGTGGTGTAGATACACCCACAGTGCTGTTAGGGAGGGAGTTCCAGGATTTTATTCCTGAGGTGTAGGTACACCCACAGCGCTTTAAGGGAGGGAGTTGCAGGATTTCGTCCCTGTGGTGTAGGTCGACCCACAGTCCTTTTAGGAAGGAGGTTCCAGGAATTTGTCCATGTGGTGTAGGTACACCCATGGGGCTGTTAGGGATGGAGTTCCACGAATTTGACCCTGTGGTGTAGGTACATGCATGGCACAGTTAGGGAGGGAGTTCCAGGATTTTGTCCATGTGGTGTAGGTACACCCATGGCGCTGTTAGGGAGGGAGTTCCAGGATTTTGTCCGTGTGGTGTAGGTACTCCCATAGTGCTGTTAGGGAGGGTTTTCCAGGATTTTATACCTGTAGTGTAGGTACACCCACAGTGCTGTTAGGGAGGGGGCTCCAGCATTTTGTCCATGTGTTGTAGGTACACCCACTGTGCTGTTAGTGTAGGACTTCCAGGATTTTGTCCCTGTGGTGTAGGTACACCCACAGTGCTGTTAGGGAGGCAGTTACAGGATTTTGTCCATTTAGTGTAGGTACACCCACTGTGCTGTTAGGGAGGTACTACTTGGATTTTGACCCAATGACAGTGAATGAACAGCTGATATATTTCCAAGTCAGGATGGTGAGTGGCTTGGAGAGGAAATTCCAATTGGTGGTGTTTTAAAAAATCACCCTTTGGGGGTTATTCGTGATGGGGCCACTACACCACCAGCAGCCCCAGGGTTACTTGATTCAGCCGTGTAAAGTGACCCTGACAGTTGGGTCCACCTGATCCATGAATTCCCTGCTCCAATCACATTCCGACCTCTGCCTCTTCGGCATTCGACCTGATCCAATCAGACTCAAGGTAAGATCGCAGGACCAAAGCCCATCAGTTGATGAGGGCCTCGCTGATACATCTTTGATTTCAACAATGAAAATAATTGTTCCGAGAAACTTGTGGCATCGAATAACGCCATTGGCCAAGTGTTATTTATTTTATTCATTCATGGTATGTGGGCTTCACTGGCTGGTCCCAGCATTTATTTGCCAACCCTAGATGCCCCTTGAGAAGGTGGTGGGTGAGCCGCCTTCTTGAGACGCTGCAGTCCCTGTGGTGTAGGTACACCCACAGTGCTGTTAGAGAGGGAGTTCCAGGATTTTGTCCATGTGGTGTAGGTACACCCACAGTGCTGTTAGAGAGGGAGTTCCAGGATTTTGTCCCTGTGTTGTAGGTACACCCACAGTGCTGTTAGGGTGGGAGTTCCAGGATTTTTTCCGTGTGGTGTAGGTACACCCACAGTGCTGTTAGGGAGGGAGTTTCATGATTTTTTCCGTGTGGTGTATGTACACCCACTGTGCTGTTAGGGAGGGAGTTCCAGGATTTTGTCCATGTGGTGTAGGTACACCCACAGTGCTGTTAGGGAGGGAGTTTCAGGATTTTGTCCCTGTGGTGTAGGTACACCCATGATGCTGTTAGGGAGGGAGTTCCAGGATTTTGTCCATGTGGTGTAGGTACACCCATGGCGCTGTTGGGGTGGGAGTTCCAGGATTTTGTCCATGTGGTGTAGGTACACCCATGGCGCTGTTAGGGAGGGAGTTCCAGGATTTTGTCCTTGTGGTGTAGGTACACCCACAGTGCTGTTAGGGAGGGGGCTCCAGGATTTTGTCCCTGTGGTGTAGATGCACCCACAGTGCTGTTTGGGAGGGAGTTACAGGATTTTGTCCCATTAGTGTAGGTACACCCACTGTGCTGTTAGGGAAGGATTTCCAGGGTTTTGACCCAGCGACAGTGAAGGAACAACTGATATATTTCCAAGTCAGGATGGTGAGTGGCTTGGAGAGGAAATTCCAAGTGGTGGTGTTTTAAAGAAACTCCCTTTGGGGGATATTCGTGATGGTGCCACTACACCACCAGCAGCCCCAGCATAACTTGATTCAGCCGTGTAAAGTGACCCTGACAGTTGGGTCCACCTGATCCATGAATTCCCTGCTCCAATCACATTCCGACCTCTGCCTCTTCGGCATTCGACCTGATCCAATCAGACTCAAGGAAAGATCGCAGGACCAAAGCCCATCAGTTGATGAGGGCCTCGCTGATACATCTTTGATTTCAACAATGTAAATAATTGTTCCGAGAAACTTGTGGCATCGAATAACGCCATTGGCCAAGTGTTATTTATTTTATTCATTCATGGTATGTGGGCTTCACTGGCTGGGCCAGCATTTATTTGCCAACCCTAGATGCTCCTTGAGAAGGTGGTGGGTGAGCTGCCTTCTTGAGCCGCTGCAGTCCATGTGGTGTAGGTACACCCACAGTGCTGTTTGGGTGGGAGTTCCAGGATTTTTTCCGTGTGGTGTATGTACACCCACAGTGCTGTTAGTGAGGGAGTTCCAGGATTTTGTCCCTGTGGTGTAGGTACACCCACAGTGCTGTTAGGGAGGGAGTTTCAGGATTTTGTTCCTGTGGTGTAGGTACACCCGCAGCGCTGTTAGGGAGGGTGTTCCAGGATTTTGTTCCTGTGGTGTAGGTACACCCACAGTGCTGTTAGGGATGGAGTTCCAGGATTTTGTCCCTGTGGTGTAGGTACACCCACAGTGCTGTTAGGGAGGCAGTTCCAGGAGTTTGTCCCTGTGGTGTAGGTACACCCACAGTGCAGTTAGGGAGGGAATTTCAGGATTTTTTCCCTGTGGTGTAGGTACTCCCACAGCGCTGTTAGGGTGGGAGTTCCCGGATTTGGTCCGTTGGGTTTAGGTACACCCACAGTGCTGTTAGGGAGGGAGTTCCAGGATTTTGTCCCTGTGGTGTAGGTACACCCACAGTGCTGTTAGGGAGCGAGTTCCATGATTTTGTCTGTGTGGTGTAGGTACACCCACAGCGCTGTTAGGGATGGATTTCCAGGATTTTGTCCCTGTGGTGTAGGTATACCCACAGTGCTGTTAGGGAGGGAGTTGCGGGATTTTGTCCATGTGGTGTAGGTACACCCACAGTGCTGTTAGGGAGGGAGTTTCAGGATTTTGTCCCTGTGGTGTACGTACACCCACAGTGCTGTTAGCGAGAGAGTTCCACGATTTTTACCCAGCGACAGTGAAGGAACAGCTGATATATTTCCAAGTGAGGATGATGACTGGCTTGGAGGGGAAATTCCAAGTGATGGTGTTTTAAAGAATCACCCTTTTGTGGTTAATCGTGATGGTGCCACTACACCACCAGCAGCCCCAACGTAACTTGATTCAGCCGTGTAACGTGACCCTGACAGTTGTGTCCACCTGATCCATGAATTCCCTGCTACAATCCCATTCTGACCTCTGCCTCTTCGGCCTTTGACATGCTCCAATAAGACTCAAAGTAAGATCGCACGACCAAAGCCCATCAGATGATGAGGGCCTCGCAGATACATCTTTCGTTTCATCAAGGTAAATAATTGTTCCGAGGAACTGGTGGCATCGAATAACGCCACTGACCAAGTGTTATTTAGTTTATTCATTCATGGTATGTGGGCTTCACCGGCTGGGCCAGCATTTATTTGCCAACCCTAGATGCCCCTTGAGAAGGTGGTGGGTGAGCCGCCTTCTTGAGACGCTGCAGTCCCTGTGGTTTAGGTACACCCACAGTGCTGTTCGGGAGGGAGGTCCAGGATTTTGTCCCTGTGGTGTAGGTACACCCACAGTGCTGTTAGGGTGGGAGTTCCAGGATTTTGTCCCTGTGGTGTAGGTACACCCACAGTGCTGTTAGGGAGGGAGGTCCAGTATTTTGTCCCTGTGGTGTCGGTACACCCACAAAGCTGTTAGGGAGGGAGGTCCAGGATTTTGTCCCTGTGGTGTAGGTACACCCACAGCGCTGTTAGGGAGGGAGTTCCAGGATTTTGTCCCCTGTGGTGTAGGTACACCCACACTGCTGTTAGGGAGGGAGTTCCAGGATTTTGTCCATGTGGTGTGGGTACACCCTTTGCGCTGTTAGGGAGGGAGTTCCAGGGTTTTATCCGTATGGTGTAGGTACACCCACAGCACTGTTAGGGTGGGAGTTCCTGGATTTTGTCCCTGTGGTGTAGGTACACCCACAGTGCTGTTAGGGAGGGAGTTCCAGGATTTTGTCCCTGTGGTGAAGGTACACCCACACTGCTGTTAGGAAGGGATTTCCAGGATTTTGTCCCTGTGGTGTACGTACACGCACGGTGCTGTTACGGAGGGAGTTCCAGGATATTGTCCGCGTGGTTTAGGTGCACCCAGAACGCTGTTAGGGAGGGAGTACTTGGATTTTGTCCCTGTGGTGTAGGTACCCCCATAGTGCTGTTAGGGAGGGAGTTCCAGGATTTTGTCCCTGTGGTGTAGGTACACCCGCAGCGCTGTAATGGAGGGAGTTCCTGGATTTTGACCCAGCGACGGTGAAGGCACAGCTGATATATTTCCAAGTCAGGATGGTGACTGGCTGGGTGGGAAATTCCAAGTGGTGGTGTTTTAAAGAATCACCCTTTGGGGGTTATTCGTGATGGGGCCACTACACCACCAGCAGCCCCATCATAACTTGATTCAGCCGTGTAACGTGACCCTGACAGTTGGGACAACCTGCTCCATGAATTCCCTTCTCCAATCACATTCCGACCTCTGCCTCTTCGGCTTTCGACCTGCTCCAATCAGACTCAAGGTAAGATCGCGGGACCAAAGCCCATCAGTTGATGAGGGCCTTGCTGATACATCTTTGGTTTCAACAATGTAAATAATTGTTCCGAGGAACTGGTGGCATCGAGTAACGCCATTGGCCGAGTGTTATTTATTTTATTCATTCATGGTATGTGGGGTTCACTGGTTGGGACAGTATTTATTTGCCAACCCTAGATGCCTCTTGAGAAGGTGGTGGTGAGCCGGCTTGTTGAGACGCTGCAGTCCATGTGTTGTAGGTACACCCACAGCGCTGTTAGATGGGAGTTCCAGGTTTTTGTCCGAGTGGTGTAGGTACACCCACAGCACTGTTAGGGAGGGAGTTCCAGGATTTTGTCCCTGTGGTGTAGGTACACCCACAGTGCTGTTAGGGCTGGAGTTCCAGGAATTTGTCCGATTGGTGTAGGTACAACCACAGTGCTGTTAGGGTGTTAGTTCCGGGATTTTGTCCCTGTGGTGTAGGTACACCCACAGTGTTGTTAGGGTGGGAGTTCCAGGATTTTGTCCCTGTGGTGTAGGTGCACCCAGAGTGCTGTTAGGGTGGGAGTTCCAGGATTTTGTCCGTGTGGTGTAGGGAAACCCACAGTGCTGTTAGGGTGGGAGTTCCAGGAATTTGTCCCTGTGGTGTAGGTACACCCACAGCGCTGTTAGGGAGGGTTTTCCAGGATTTAGTCCCTGTGGTGTTCGTACACCCACAGTGCTGTTAGGGAGGGAGTTCCAGGATTTTGTACCTGTGTTGTAGGTACACCCACAGCACAGTTAGCGAGGGAGTTCCAGGAGTTTGTACCTGTGATGTAGGTACACCCACAGTGCTGTTAGGGAGGGAGTTCCAGGATTTTGTCCATGTGGCGTGGTTACTCGCACAGTGCTGTTAGAGAAGGATTTCCAGGATTTTGTCCCTGTGGTGTAGGTACACCCACAGTGCTGTTAGGGAAGGAGTTCCAGGATTTTGTCTCTGTGGTGTAGGTGCACCCACAGGACTGTTAGGGAGGGAGTTCCAGGATTTTGTCCCTGTGGTGTATGTACACCCACAGTGCTGTTAGCGAGGGAGTTCCTTTATTTTGTTCGTGTGGTGTAGGTACACCCACAGCGCTTTTAGGGAGGGATTTCCAGGATTTTGTTCGTGTGGTGTAGGTACACCCACAGCGCTTTTAGGGAGGGAGTTCCAGGATTTTGTTCGTGTGTTGTAGGTACACCCACAGTGATTTTAGGGAGGGTGTCCCAGGATTTTGTCCATGTGGTGTAGGTACACCCACAGCGCTGTTTGGGAGGGAGTTCCAAGACTTTGTCCCCTGTGGTGTAGGTACACCCACAGTGCTGTTAGGGAGTGAGATCGAGGATATTGTCCCTGTGGTGTCGGTACACCCACAGTGCTGTTAGGGAGGGAGTTCCAGGATTTTGTCCCCTGTGGTGAATGTACACCCACAGTGCTGTTAGGGAGGGAGTTCCAGGATTTTGTCCGTGTGGTGTGGGTACACCCACAGTGCTGTTAGGGAGGGAGTTCCTGGATTTTGTCCCTGTGGTGTAGGTACACCCACAATGCTTTTAGGGAGGGTGTTCCAGGATTTTGTCCATGTGGTGTAGGTACACCCACAGCGTTGTTAGGGAGGGAGTTCCAGGATTTTGTTCGTGTGGTGTAGGTACACCCACAGCGCTGTTAGGGAGGGGGTTCCAGGATTTTGTTCGTGTGTTGTAGGTACTCCCACAGTGCTGTAAGGGAGGGAGTTCCAGCATATTGTCCCAGTGGTGTCGGTACACCCACAGCGCTGTTAGGGAGGGAGTTCCAGGATTTTGTCCGTGTTGTGTAGGTACACCCACAGTGCTGTTAGGGAGGGTGATCGAGGATATTGTCCCTGTGGTGTAGGTACACCCACAGTGCTGTTAGGGAGGGAGTTCCAGGATTTTGTCCACTGTGGTGTAGGTACACTCACAGTGCTGTTAGGGAGGGAGTTCCAGGATTTTGTCCCCTGTGGTGAATGTACGCCCACAGTGCTGTTAGGGCGGGAGTACAAAGAATTTGTCCCCTGTGCTGCAGGTACACCCACAGTGCTGTTAGGGAGGGAGTACAAGGAATTTGTCCATGTGGTGTAGGTACACCCACAGTGTTGTATGGGAGGGAGTTCCAGGATTTTGTCCCTGTTGTGTAGGAACAACCACAGTGCTGTTAGGGAGGAAGTTCCAGGTTTGTGTCTCCTATGGTGTAGGTACCCCCACAGTGTTGTATGGGAGGGAGTTCCTGGATTTTGACCCTCTGCTGTAGGTACACCCACAGCGCTGTTAGGGAGGGAGTTCCAGGATTTTCTCCGTGTGGTGTAGGTACACCCAAAGTTCTGTTAGGGAGGGAGTTCCTGGATTTTGTCCGTGTGGTGTAGGTTCAACCACAGCGCTGTTAGGGAGGGAGTTCCAGGTTTTTGTCCATGTGGTGTGGGTACACTCACAGTGATTTTAGGGAGGGAGTTCCTGGATTTTGTCCATGTGGTGTGGGTACACCCACAGTGCTGTTAGGGAGGGAGTTCCAGGATATTGTCACTGTGGTGTAGGTACACCCTTTGCGCTGTTTGGGAGGGAGTTCCAGGGTTTTATCCGTATGGTGCAGGTACACCCACAGCGCTGTTAGGGAGGGAGGTCCAGGATTTTGTCCCTGTGGTGTAGGTACACCCACAGTGCTGTTAGGGAGGGAGGTCCAGGATTTTGTCCCTGTGGTGTAGGTACACCCACAGCGCTGTAGGGAGGGTTTTCCAGGATTTTTTCCGTGTGGTGTACGTACACGCACAGTGCTGTTAGGGAGGGATTTCCAGGATTTTGTCCCTGTGGTGTAGGTACACCCATAGTGCTGTTAGGGAGGGAGTTCTAGGATTTTGTCCCTGTGGTGTGGGTACACCCACAGTGCTGTTAGGGAGGGAGTTCCAGGATTTTGTCCGTTTGGTGTGGGTACACCCACAGCGCTGTTAGGGAGGGAGTTCCTTTATTTTGTTCGTGTGGTGTAGGTACACCCACAGCGCTTTTAGGGAGGGATTTCCAGGATCTTGTCCATGTGGTGTAGGTACACCCACAGCGCTTTTAGGGAGGGATTTCCAGGATTTTGTTCGTGTGGTGTGGGTACACCCATAGCGCTGTTAGGGAGGGAGTTCCAGGATTTTCTCCGTGTGGTGTAGGTACACCCAAAGTTCTGTTAGGGAGGGAGTTCCTGGATTTTGTCCGTGTGGTGTAGGTTCAACCACAGCGCTGTTAGGGAGGGAGTTCCAGGTTTTTGTCCATGTGGTGTGGGTACACTCACAGTGATTTTAGGGAGGGAGTTCCTGGATTTTGTCCATGTGGTGTGGGTACACCCACAGTGCTGTTAGGGAGGGAGTTCCAGGATATTGTCACTGTGGTGTAGGTACACCCTTTGCGCTGTTTGGGAGGGAGTTCCAGGGTTTTATCCGTATGGTGCAGGTACACCCACAGCGCTGTTAGGGAGGGAGGTCCAGGATTTTGTCCCTGTGGTGTAGGTACACCCACAGCGCTGTTAGGGAGGGTTTTATAGGATTTTTTCCGTGTGGTGTACGTACACGCACAGTGCTGTTAGGGAGGGATTTCCAGGATTTTGTCCCTGTGGTGTAGGTACACCCATAGTGCTGTTAGGGAGGGAGTTGCGGGATCTTGTCCATGTGGTGTAGGTACACCCACAGCGCTTTTAGGGAGGGATTTCCAGGATTTTGTTCGTGTGTTGTGGGTACACCCATAGCGCTGTTAGGGAGGGAGTTCCAGGATTTTGTCCCATCTGGTCTAGGTACACCCACAGTGCTGGTACGGAGGGAGTTCCAGATTTTGCCCCTGTGGTGCAGGTACTCCCACAGTGCTGTTAGGGAGGGAGTTCCAGGATTTTGTCCCTATGGTGTAGGTACACGCACAGTGCTGTAAGGGAAGTAGTTCCAGGATTTTGTTCCTGTTGTGTAGGTACACCCACAGTGCTGTTAGGTAGGGAGTTCCAGGATTTTGTCCATGTGGTGTAGGTACACCCAAAGCGCTGTTAGGGTGGGAGTTTCAGGATTTTATCCATGTGGTGTAGGTACACCCACAGTGCTGTTAGGGAGGGAGTTCCAGGATTTTGTTCGTGTGGTGTAGGTGCACCCACAGTGCTGTTAGGTAGGGAGTTGCAGGATTTTGTCTTTTGTGTAGGTACACCCACAGCGCTGTTAGGGAGGGTGTTCCTGGATTTTGTCCATGTGGTGTAGGTAAACCCACAGCGATATTAGGGAGGGAGTTTCAGGATTTTGTCACTGTGGTGTAGGTACACCCACAGTGCTGTTAGGGAGTGAGTTCCAGGATTTTGCCCACGTGGTGTAGGTACACCCACAGTGCTGTTAGGGCGGAAGTTCCAGGATTTTGTCCCTGTGGTTTAGGTTCACCCACAGTGCTGTTAGGGAGGGAGTTCCAGGATTTCGTCACTGTGGTGTAGGTGCACCCACTGTGCTGTTAGGGAGGGAGTTGCAGGATATTGTCCCAGTGGTGTAGGTAGACACACAGCGCTGTTAGGGAGGGAGTTCCAGGATTTTGCCCATGACGTTTAGGTACACCCACAGCGCTGTTAGGGAGGGAGTTCCAGGATTTTTTTCGTGTGGTGTAGGTTCAACCACAGTGCTGTTAGGGAGGGAGTTATAGGATTTTGTCAATGTGGTGTAGGTACACCCACAGTGTAGTTAGGGAGGGAGTTCCAGTATTTTTTCCGTGTGGTGTAGGTACACCCACAGTGCTGTTAGGGTGGGAGTTCCAGGATTTTGTCCCCTGTTGTGTAGGTACACACACAGTGCTGTTAGGGAGGGTGTTCCAGGATTTTGTCCGTGTGGTGTAGGTATACCCACAGTGCTGTTAGGGAGGGAGTTCTAGGATTTTGTCCCTGTGGTGTAGGTACTCCCTCAGTGCTGTTTGGGAAGGAGTTCCAGGATTTTTACCGGGTGGTGTAGGTACACCCACAGTGCTGTTAGGGAGGGAGTTCCAGGATTTTGTCCCTGTGGTGTAGGTACACCCATAGTGCTGTTAGGGAGGGAGTTGCGGGATCTTGTCCATGTGGTGTAGGTACACCCACAGTGCTGTTAGGAAGGGAGTTCCAGGATTATATACGTGGTGTAGGTACACCCATGGCACTGTTAGGGAGCGAGTTCCAGGATTTTGTCCGTGTGGTGTAGGTAAACCCACAGTGCTGTTAGGGAGGGAGCTCCAGGATTTTGTCCCTGTGGTGTAGGTACACGCACAGTGCTGTTAGGGAGGGAGTTGCAGGATTTTATCCCTCTGGTGTAGGTACACCCACAGTGCTGTTAGGGAGGGAGTTGCAGGATTTTATCCCTCTGTGTAGGTACACCCACAGTGCTGTTAGGGAGGGAGTTGCCGAATTTTGTCCCTGTGGTGTAGGTACACCCACAGTGCTGTTAGGGAGGGAGTTCCAGGATTTTATTCCTGAGGTGTAGGTACACCCACAGCGCTTTTAGGGAGGGAGTTGCAGGATTTTGTCCATGTGGTGTAGGTACACCCACAGCGTTGTTAGGGAGGGAGTTCCAGGATTTTGTTCGTGTGGTGTAGGTACACCCACAGCGCTGTTAGGGAGGGGGTTCCAGGATTTTGTTCGTGTGTTGTAGGTACTCCCACAGTGCTGTAAGGGAGGGAGTTCCAGCATATTGTCCCAGTGGTGTCGGTACACCCACAGCGCTGTTAGGGAGGGAGTTCCAGGATTTTGTCCGTGTTGTGTAGGTACACCCACAGTGCTGTTAGAGAGGGTGATCGAGGATATTGTCCCTGTGGTGTAGGTACACCCACAGTGCTGTTAGGGAGGGAGTTCCAGGATTTTGTCCACTGTGGTGTAGGTACACTCACAGTGCTGTTAGGGAGGCAGTTCCAGGATTTTGTCCCCTGTGGTGAATGTACGCCCACAGTGCTGTTAGGGCGGGAGTACAAAGAATTTGTCCCCTGTGGTGCAGGTACACCCACAGTGCTGTTAGGGAGGGAGTACAAGGAATTTGTCCATGTGGTGTAGGTACACCCACAGTGTTGTATGGGAGGGAGTTCCAGGATTTTGTCCCTGTTGTGTAGGAACAACCACAGTGCTGTTAGGGAGGAAGTTCCAGGTTTGTGTCTCCTATGGTGTAGGTACCCCCACAGTGTTGTATGGGAGGGAGTTCCTGGATTTTGACCCTCTGCTGTAGGTACACCCACAGCGCTGTTAGGGAGGGAGTTCCAGGATTTTCTCCGTGTGGTGTAGGTACACCCAAAGTTCTGTTAGGGAGGGAGTTCCTGGATTTTGTCCGTGTGGTGTAGGTTCAACCACAGCGCTGTTAGGGAGGGAGTTCCAGGTTTTTGTCCATGTGGTGTGGGTACACTCACAGTGATTTTAGGGAGGGAGTTCCTGGATTTTGTCCATGTGGTGTGGGTACACCCACAGTGCTGTTAGGGAGGGAGTTCCAGGATATTGTCACTGTGGTGTAGGTACACCCTTTGCGCTGTTTGGGAGGGAGTTCCAGGGTTTTATCCGTATGGTGCAGGTACACCCACAGCGCTGTTAGGGAGGGAGGTCCAGGATTTTGTCCCTGTGGTGTAGGTACACCCACAGCGCTGTTAGGGAGGGTTTTCCAGGATTTTTTCCGTGTGGTGTACGTACACGCACAGTGCTGTTAGGGAGGGATTTCCAGGATTTTGTCCCTGTGGTGTAGGTACACCCATAGTGCTGTTAGGGAGGGAGTTGCGGGATCTTGTCCATGTGGTGTAGGTACACCCACAGTGCTGTTAGGAAGGGAGTTCCAGGATTTTATACGTGGTGTAGGTACACCCATGGCACTGTTAGGGAGCGAGTTCCAGGATTTTGTCCGTGTGGTGTAGGTAAACCCACAGTGCTGTTAGGGAGGGAGCTCCAGGATTTTGTCCCTGTGGTGTAGGTACACGCACAGTGCTGTTAGGGAGGGAGTTGCAGGATTTTATCCCTCTGGTGTAGGTACACCCACAGTGCTGTTAGGGAGGGAGTTGCAGGATTTTATCCCTCTGTGTAGGTACACCCACAGTGCTGTTAGGGAGGGAGTTGCCGAATTTTGTCCCTGTGGTGTAGGTACACCCACAGTGCTGTTAGGGAGGGAGTTCCAGGATTTTATTCCTGAGGTGTAGGTACACCCACAGCGCTTTTAGGGAGGGAGTTGCAGGATTTTGTCCCTGTGGTGTAGGTCGACCCACAGTCCTTTTAGGAAGGAGGTTCCAGGAATTTGTCCATGTGGTGTATGTACACCCATGGGGCTGTTAGGGAGGGAGTTCCACGAATTTGACCCTGTGGTGTAGGTACACACATGGCACAGTTAGGGAGGGAGTTCCAGGATTTTGTCCGTGTGGTGTAGGTACACCCAAGGCGCTGTTAGGGAGGGAGTTCCAGGATTTTGTCCGTGTGGTGTAGGTAGTCCCATAGTGCTGTTAGGGAGGGTTTTCCAGGAATTTATACCTGTGGTGTAGGTACACCTACAGTGCTGTTAGGGTGGGGGCTCCAGCATTTTGTCCATGTGTTGTAGGTACACCCACTGTGCTGTTAGTGTAGGACTTCCAGGATTTTGTCCCTTTAGTGTAGGTACACCCACTGTGCTGTTAGGGAGGTACTTCTAGGATTTTGACCCAGCGACAGTGAATGAACAGCTGATATATTTCCAAGTCAGGATGGTGAGTGGCTTGGAGAGGAAATTCCAATTGGTGGTGTTTTAAAAAATCACCCTTTGGGGGTTATTCGTGATGGGGCCACTACACCACCAGCAGCCCCAGGGTTACTTGATTCAGCCGTGTAAAGTGACCCTGACAGTTGGGTCCACCTGATCCATGAATTCCCTGCTCCAATCACATTCCGACCTCTGCCTCTTCGGCATTCGACCTGATCCAATCAGACTCAAGGAAAGATCGCAGGACCAAAGCCCATCAGTTGATGAGGGCCTCGCTGATACATCTTTGATTTCAACAATGAAAATACTTGTTCCGAGAAACTTGTGGCATCGAATAACGCCATTGGCCAAGTGTTATTTATTTTATTCATTCATGGTATGTGGGCTTCACTGGCTGGTCCCAGCATTTGTTTGCCAACCCTAGATGCCCCTTGAGAAGGTGGTGGGTGAGCCGCCTTCTTGAGACGCTGCAGTCCCTGTGGTGTAAGCAGAACCACAGTGCTGTTAGGGAGGTAGTTCCAGGATTTTGTCCCTGTGGTGTAGGTACACCCACAGTGCTGTTAGGGAGGGAGTTTCAGGATTTTGTTCCTGTGGTGTAGGTACACCCACAGTGCTGTTAGAGAGGGAGTTCCAGGATTTTGTCCATGTGGTGTAGGTACACCCACAGTGCTGTTAGAGAGGGAGTTCCAGGATTTTGTCCCTGTGGTGTAGGTACACCCACAGTGCTGTTAGGGTGGGAGTTCCAGGATTTTTTCCGTGTGCTGTAGGTACACCCACAGCGCTGTTAGAGAGGGAGTTCCAGGATTTTGTCCATGTGGTGTAGGTACACCCACAGTGCTGTTAGAGAGGGAGTTCCAGGATTTTGTCCCTGTGGTGTAGGTACACCCACAGCGCTGTTAGGGTGGGAGTTCCAGGATTTTTTCCGTGTGGTGTAGGTACACCCACAGTGCTGTTAGGGAGGGAGTTTCATGATTTTTTCCGTGTGGTGTATGTACACCCACTGTGCTGTTAGGGAGGGAGTTCCAGGAATTTGACCCGTGGTGTAGGTACACCCATGATGCTGTTAGGGAGGGGGCTCCAGCATTTTGTCCATGTGTTGTAGGTACACCCACTGTGCTGTTAGGGTAGGACTTGCAGATTTTGGTCGTGTGGTGTAGGCACACCCACTGTGCTGTTAGGGAAGGATTTCCAGGATTTTGACCCAGCGACAGTGAAGGAACAACTGATATATTTCCAAGTCAGGATGGTGAGTGGCTTGGAGAGGAAATTCCAAGTGGTGGTGTTTTAAAGAATCACCCTTTGGGGGTTATTCGTGATGGGGCCACTACACCACCAGCAGCCCCGGCGTAACTTGATTCAGCCGTGTAAAGTGACCCTGACAGTTGGGTCCACCTGATCCATGAATTCCCTGCTCCAATCACATTCCGACCTCTGCCTCTTCGGCATTCGACCTGATCCAATCAGACTCAAGGAAAGATCGCAGGACCAAAGCCCATCAGTTGATGAGGGCCTCGCTGATACATCTTTGATTTCAACAATGTAAATAATTGTTCCGAGAAACTTGTGGCTTCGAATAACGCCATTGGCCAAGTGTTATTTATTTTATTCATTCATGGTATGTGGGCTTCACTGGCTGGGCCAGCATTTATTTGCCAACCCTAGATGCTCCTTGAGAAGGTGGTGGGTGAGCTGCCTTCTTGAGCCGCTGCAGTCCATGTGGTGTAGGTACACCCACAGTGCTGTTTGGGTGGGAGTTCCAGGATTTTTTCCGTGTGGTGTATGTACACCCACAGTGCTGTTAGGGAGGGAGTTCCAGGATTTTGTCCCTGTGGTGTAGGTACACCCACAGTGCTGTTAGGGAGGGAGTTCCAGGATTTTGTCCATGTGGTGTAGGTACACCCACAGTGCTGTTAGGGAGGGTGTTCCAGGATTTTGTCCCTGTGGTGTAGGTACACCCACAGTGCTGTTAGGGATGGAGTTCCAGGATTTTGTCCCTGTGGTGTAGGTACACCCACAGCGCTGTTAGGGATGGAGTTCCAGGATTTTGTCCCTGTGGTGTAGGTACACCCACAGCGTTGTTAGGGAGGCAGTTCCAGGAGTTTGTCTCTGTGGTGTAGGTACACACTCAGTGCAGTTTGGGAGCGAGTTCCAGGATTTTGTCCCTGTGATGTAGGTACACCCACAGTGCTGTTAGAGAGGGATTTCCAGGATTTTGTCCCTGTGGTGTAGGTACACCCACAGTGCAGTTAGGGAGGGAATTTCAGGATTTTTTCCCTGTGGTGTAGGTACTCCCACAGCGCTGTTAGGGTGGGAGTTCCCGGATTTGGTCCGTTGGGTTTAGGTACACCCACAGTGCTGTTAGGGAGGGAGTTCCAGGATTTTGTCCCTGTGGTGTAGGTACACCCACAGTGCTGTTAGGGAGGGAGTTCCATGATTTTGTCTGTGTGGTGTAGGTACACCCACAGCGCTGTTAGGGATGGATTTCCAGGATTTTGTCCCTGTGGTGTAGGTATACCCACAGTGCTGTTAGGGAGGGAGTTGCGGGATTTTATCCATGTGGTGTAGGTACACCCACAGTGCTGTTAGGAAGGGAGTTCCCGGATTTTATACATGTGGTGTAGGTACACCCACAGTGCTGTTAGGGAGGGAGTTCCAGGATTTTGTCCCTGTGGTGTACGTACACCCACAGTGCTGTTAGGGAGATAGTTCCAGGATTTTGACCCAGCGACAGTGAAGGAACAGCTGATATATTTCCAAGTGAGGATGTTGACTGGCTTGGAGGGGAAATTCCAAGTGATGGTGTTTTAAAGAATCACCCTTTTGGGGTTATTCGAGATGGTGCCACTACACCACCAGCATCCCCTGCGTAACTTGATTCAGCCGTGTAACGTGACCCTGACAGTTGTGTCCACCTGATCCATGAATTCCCTGCTACAATCCCATTCTGACCTCTGCCTCTTCGGCCTTTGACATGCTCCAATCAGACTCAAGGTAAGATCGCACGACCAAAGCCCATCAGATGATGAGGGCCTCGCAGATACATCTTTCGTTTCATCAAGGTAAATAATTGTTCCGAGGAACTGGTGGCATGGCATCGAATAACGCCACTGACCAAGTGTTATTTAGTTTATTCATTCATGGTATGTGGGCTTCACCGGCTGGGCCAGCATTTATTTGCCAACCCTAGATGCCCCTTGAGAAGGTGGTGGGTGAGCCGCCTTCTTGAGACGCTGCAGTCCCTGTGGTTTAGGTACACCCACAGTGCTGTTCGGGAGGGAGGTCCAGGATTTTGTCCCTGTGGTGTAGGTACACCCACAGTGCTGTTAGGGATGGAGTTCCAGGATTTTGTCCCTGTGGTGTAGGTACACCCACAGTGCTGTTAGAGAGGGAGGTCCAGGATTTTGTCCCTGTGGTGTCGGTACACCCACAAAGCTGTTAGGGAGGGAGTTCCTGGATTTTGTCCCCTGTGGTGTAGGTACACCCACAGTGCTGTTAGGGAGGGAGTTCCAGGATTTTGTCCATGTGGTGTGGGTACACCCTTTGCGCTGTTAGGGAGGGAGTTCCAGGGTTTTATCCGTATGGTGTAGGTACACCCACAGTGCTGTTAGGGAGGGAGGTCCAGGATTTTGTCCCTGTGGTGAAGGTACACCCACACTGCTGTTAGGAAGGGATTTCCAGGATTTTGTCCCTGTGGTGTACGTACACCCACAGTGCTGTTATGGAGGGAGTTCCCGGATTTTGTCCCTGTAGTTTAGGTCCACCCATAGTGCTGTTAGGGAGCGAATTCCAGGATTTTTACCCAGCGACAGTGAAGGAACAGCTGATATATTTCCAAGTCAGGATAGTGACTGACTTGGAGGGGAAATTCCTAGTGGTGGTGTTTTAAAGAATCACCCTTTTGGGGTTATTCGTGATGGTGCCACTACACCACCAGCAGCCCCAGCATAACTTGATTCAGCCGTGTAACGTGACCCTGACAGTTGGGTCCACCTGATCCATGAATTCCCTTCTCCAATCACATTCTGACCTCTGCCTCTTCGGCCTTCGACCTGCTCCAATCAGACTCAAGGTAAGATCGCAGGACCAAAGTCCATCAGTTGATGAGGGCCTTGCTGATACATCTTTGTTTTCAGGAATGTACATAATTGTACCGAGGAACTTGTGGCATCGAATAACGCCACTGGCCAAGTGTTATTTATTTTATTCATTCATGGTATGTGGGCTTCACTGGCTGGGCCAGCATTTATTTGCCATCCCTAGATGCCCCTTGAGAAGGTGTTGGGTGAACCGCCTTCTTGCGCCGCTGCAGTCCCTGTGGTGTAGGTACACCCACAGCGCTGTTAGGGAGGGTTTTCCAGGATTTTGTCCCTGTGGTGTAGGTACACCCACAGTGCTGTTAGGGAGGGAGTTCCAGGATTTTGTCCCCGTGGTGTAGGTACACCCACAGTGCTGTTAGGTAGTCAGTTCCTAGATTTTGTCCCTTTAGTGTAGGTACACCCACAGTGCTGTTAGCGTGGGAGTTCCAGGATTTTGTCCCTGTGGTGTAGGTTCACCCACAGTGCTGTTAGGGAGGGAGTTCGAGGATTTTGACCCAGCGACAGTGAAGGAACAGCTGATATAATTCCAAGTCAGGATGGTGAGAGGCTCGGAGGGGAAATTCCAGATGGTGGTGTTCCCATGTGTCTGCTGCCCTTGTCCTTCTAGATGGTAGTGATCGTGGGTTTGTAAGGTGCTGTCGAAGGACCATTGGTGAGCTAATGCTCTGGGTTGAAATCTGGAATATAAAGCTTCTGTTAATAATGGTGGCCATGAAGGCATCATCAAAAACCCATCTGGTTCTCGAATATCCATTTGGGAAGGAATTCTGTGCTTCTTGGCCCTGTCTGGCCCACTGTGTCTCCAGTCCCACAACAACCTGGTTGGCTCTTAACTTTCCTCTGAAATGCTCAGCTCATGGGAAATTAGAGATGGGTAACCAAAGGTTGGCTTTGGGTGTGATACCCGCACCCCGAGAATGATTAAAGAAATAAACAACACCGCCCTCATTTTTCTCCCAACCCCCTGCTGGTGATGAGCATTCTGCTGTTTTCATTTCCTCTTCCATTTGCCCCATGTTTTCCTCCCGTTCTCGTTACTTTCCGCTGTCGTACGCTCCCCAATCCCGCCCCTTCCCCCCACGACTTCCTTTAGCGACCTGGGATGCAAGGCATCCGGGCCCCAAGGGTGATCCATTCTAAGCAGAATGAACCTTCTCAGGTACATCCTCCACCTCAATATTCACCCCATGCATTACACCTCCTATCTCTGCTTCTCACAGTAGCATGTGACACTAAACGCCCATCCAATGTCCTCAGAGTGCTCTTCGTCTCTCAGCATATATTCCCCCCTATGTCCCCTAATATGGCCAAGTATATCTCTTCTTCTGGTACCATGAAGGTGTTGTCAACCATCGACTTACTGGTCCATGGTTCGGCTGACAGGTAGCAAGTAACATTCACACCACACAAGTGCCGGCAGTGACCATCTACAGCAAGAGTGAATTTAACCATTGCCCCTTGATATTCAATGACATTACCATCACTGAATCTCCCACTATCAACTTCCTAGGTATTACCATTGACCAGAAACTGAACTGGGACCAGCCATATAAATACAGTGGCTACAAGAACAGGTCAGACGCTGGGAATCCTGCAGAGAGTAACACGCCTCCTGACTCCCCAAAGCCTGTCCACCATCTACAAGGCACAAGTCAGGAGTGTGATGGAATACTCCCCACTTACCTGGATGAGTGCAGCTCCCACAACACTCAAGAAGCTCGACACCGCCCAGGGTAAAGCAGCCCCGCTTGATTAGCACTCCATCCACAAACATTCACTCCCTCCACCACCGACGCACAGTAGCAGCAGCGTGTGTACCATCTACAAGATGCACTGCAGCAACTCACCAAGTCTCCTTCGACAGCATCTTCCAAACCTACGACCGCTACCATCTAGAAGGACAAGGGCAGCAGACACATGGGAACACCACCACCTGGAAGTTCCCCTCCAAGTCACTCACCATCCTGACTTGGGAATATATCGGCTGTTCCTTCACTGTCGCTGGGTCAAAATCCTGGAACTCCCTCCCTAACAGCACTGTGGGTGTCCCTACACCACAGGGACAAAATCCTGGAACTCCCTCCCTAACAGCACTGTGGGTGTACCCACACCACAGGGACTGCAGCGGTTCATGAAGGCAGCTCACCACCACCTGCTCAACGGGCAATTAGGGATGGGCGACAAGTGCTGGGCCCAGCCAGCGACGCCCACATCCCGTGAATGAATGTAAAACCATAAACGTCGCTTGTAGGATCCACTACACCTCGTACGTCTTCTGGCACCATGCCCAAGGAGGGCGTTACACGGAATTGTTGGTGCTCGGTTGGGTGTGCCAACATAGCGCAGTCGTTTGCCGCTGCCTTCTGTGCCCACACGACTGACCAGGAATCTCTCCCCCTCTTCTCACCTGAGATAGGCGCATGCTGGAAGGATTTACAAGTCGATACCCAAACCTGATTGAGCTGCGCTTTTGAATACGCCTTCCTCAGCTATCAAGTCCTGAGGGGCACTTGGCCTCGGAAGCTGCCTCTCTGAGCAGGGTAGGCACTGCCCACTCCCCCAGGGGGCCTCACGCACCACTTCCGACGAGTTGCAATGAACGGAAGTCTTACAGAACCATCAGCCCCCACCACCAAGGGCCCACCCACTACTCTCCATCTACCCCTCACGCCCATCCCGTTCCTCCCTCACCCCTCAGTCTCGCTTGAGCAAACAATAATAATCAGCCCTTTGGAATATAAAAAATATACACGGAAGAAACATGAATCTTTGACTAACAGATATTGATGGATCTTGATTGGGCATCATTGGGGGAAATAGAAACGGACAGCTAAATCATAAAGATGGGCACAGAGTTAGTTTCATCAATTCAGGAATCTGGAACACTAGTCAGAGCCCAAAACCTGACCTTAAGTAGCCATGGTGTGTGTCCTTTGGTCTAAAGTGGCACCAGGACAAGGCGTGTAGGAGATTAGCAAATGCTGAAGAGGAACTCAAGAGACGAGTTGCAGAATCAGTCATCTGCAGCGTGCCATTTGCCGCTATCAGTTGGTTAGGGTGTGGGACCTTAAACAGTGACATGACCGCTAGTCCTCATGTCAACTCCTTCAAGGTCCGTAGCAGCTATCCTACAGCATTCCTACAAGGCGACATGATGAAGATTTGGCCGATGAAGTTTCTTTGGAACGTAGTTTTGGAGCTGAACTAAAGATGGAGCACAGAGCGCAATGCGCAGACGGGGACATGGGAGATGGGAGATGGGAGATGGGGGGTGGAGGATAGGGGCTTGGAGATGGATGATGGGGGATGGGAGATGGGGGATGGGGGATGGGAGATGGGGGATGGGAGATGGGGGATGGGAGATGGAGGATAGGGGATGGGGGATGGGAGATGGAGGATGGGGGATGGGGGATGGGGGGTGGGGGATGGGGAATGGGGGATGGGAGATGGGGGTTGGGGGGTGGGGGATGGGGATGGGGGATTGAGGATGGGAGATGGGGGATGGGAGCTGGGGGATGGGGGATGGAGGATGGGGGATGGGAGATGGGGGATGGGGGATGGAGGATGGGAGATGGGGGATGGGGGGTGGGAGATGGGGGATGGGGGATGGGGGATGGGGGATGGGAGGTGGAGGATGGGGGATGGGGGATGGGGGATGGGAGATGGGAGTTGGGAGATGGGGGATGGGAGATGGGGGATGGGAGATGGAGGATTGGGGTTGGTGGTGGAGGATGGGAGATGGAGGATGAGAGGTGGGAGATGGGGGATGGGGGTTGGAGGATGGGTGATGGGAGATGGGGGATGGGGGATGGGAGAGGGGAGAGGGGAGATGGAGGATGGGGGGTGGGAGATGGGGGATGGGAGATGGGGGATGGTGGATGTGGGGATGGGGGATGGAGGATGGGGGATGGGGGATGGGAGATGGGGGATGGGAGATGGGGGATGGGGATGGAGGATGGAGGATGGGGGATGGGGGGTGGGACATGGGGGATGGGGGATGGAGGATGCGGGATGAAAAATGGGGGGTGGGTGATGGGGGATGGGGGATGGGGATGGGGGATGGGGGATGGGAGATGGAGGATGGAGGATGGGGGATGGGGGATGGGAGATAGGGGATGGGGGATGGGGGGTGGAGGATGGAGGATGGGGGATGGGAGATGGGAGATGGGAGATGGGGGATGGGGCTTGGAAGATGGGGGGTGGGGGATGGGGGATGGGGGATGGGAGGTGGAGGATGGGGGGTGGAGGATGGGGGATGGGAAATGGAAGATGGGGGATGGGAGGTGGAGGATGGGGGATGGGAGGTGGAGGATGGCGGGTGGGGGATGGGGGATGGAGGATGGGAGATGGGGGATGGGAGATGGAGGATGGGGGATGGGAGATGGAGGATGGGAGATGGGGGATGGGGGATGGGAGGTGGGGGATGGGAGGTGGGGGATGGGGGATGGGGGTGGAGGATAGGGGATGGGAGATGGGGGATGGG
Source organism: Cetorhinus maximus (assembly GCF_964194155.1). Lineage (NCBI taxonomy): Eukaryota > Metazoa > Chordata > Chondrichthyes > Lamniformes > Cetorhinidae > Cetorhinus > Cetorhinus maximus. The sequence continues at coordinate 72,564 of NW_027597255.1, forward strand.
GGATGGGGGATAGGGGCTGGGAGATGGGGGATGGGGGATGGGGAATGGGAGATGGGGGATGGGGGATGGGTGATGGGGTATGGGGGATGGGAGATGGGGGATGGGAGATGGGGGATGGGGGATGGGGGATGGGTGATGGGAGATGGGGGATGTGGGATGGGAGAATGGAGATGGAGGATGGAGGATGGGGTTTGGGGGATGGGGGATGGGTGTTGGGGGATGGGGGTTGGGAGATGGGAGATGTGGGATGGGAGATGGGGGATGGGAGATGGTGGATGGGGGTTGGGGGATGGGAGATGGGGGATGGGAGATTGGGGATGGGGGATGGGGGATGGGCGATGGGTGATGGGAGATGGGGGATGGGGGTTGGGGGATGGGGGATGGGAGATGGGGGGTGGGGGATGTGGGATGTGAGATGGGAGATGGAGGATGGGCGATGGGGTTTGGGGGATGGGGGTTGGGGGTTGGGGGATGGGGGTTGGGAGATGGGAGATGGGGGATGGGAGATGGGGTATGGGAGATGGTGGATGGGGGTTGGGGGATGGGAGATGGGGGATGGGGGATGGGAGATGGGGGATGTGAGATGGGGGATGGGGGATGGGGGATGGGAGATGGGGGATGGGGGATGGGAGATGGGGGATGGGGGATGTGGGATGGGAGATGGGAGATGGGAGATGGAGGATGGGGGATGGGGTTTGGGGGATGGGGGTTGGGGGTTGGAGGATGGGGGTTGGGAGATGGGAAATGGGGGATGGGAGATGGGGGATGGGAGATGGTGGATGGGGGTTGGGGGATGGGAGATGGGGGATGGGAGATTGGGGATGGGGGATGGGGGATGGGTGATGGGGGATGGTGGATGGGGGTTGGGGGATGGGAGATGGGGGATGGGAGATGGAGGATGGGGGATGGGAGATTGGGGAAGGGAGATGGGGGGTGGGAGATGGAGGATGGGGGATGGGAGATTGGGGAAGGGAGATGGGGGATGGGGGGTGGGAGATGGGAGATGGAGGATGGCGGGTGGGGGATGAGGGATGGGAGATGGGGGATGGAGGATGGGAGATGGAGGATGCGGGCTGGGGGATGGGGGATGGGGGTTGGGGGATGGAGGATGGAGGATGGGGGATGGGGATGGAGGATGGGGGATGGGGTTGGGGGATGGGCGTTGGGGGATGGGGGAGGAGGCACGGAGTTAAGACTTTCGCAGCACTGGAAGACGGGGCGATTTTAACAGTGGTGATGGTGGCTCAGCGCCTGGGTAAAGGGACGAGGCCTGGGTTCGATTCTAGCCATGGCAGGTGGTGGAATTTGGATTCAATGAAAATATCCGGAATTAAAAGTCTGATGTCGATCATGAAACCATTGCCGATTGCTGTTAAAACCCATCGGGTTCACTAATCCCCTTTAGGGAAGGAAATCTGCTGTCCTTACCTGGTCTGGCCTACATGTGACTCCAGACCCACAGCAATTTAGCTGACTCTTAAATGCCCTCTGAACTAGGGCAACTAGGGATGGGTAATCAATACTGGCGTGGGCAGTGATGCTCAGATCCCATGATCAAAAAAATATATATGTGTACATATATATAACATATACACGTATACACCCCTTCCCATTGTATTTATGTATACATACACACACACACACAAACACACACACACACACACATATATATATATATATATATATACAGTGATATGAAATGGATGTGTGTGTGTGCGCATGTGTGTGAGTGTGTATGTGGGTGTGTGTGTGCACGTTTGTATGGTTCTGTGTGTGTTTGCGTGTATTTATCTATGTGTTAGTGTGTATGTATCTGTGTGTGTGTGTTTGTGTGTATTTGTCTGTCTGTTAGTGTGTATGTATCTGTGTGTGTGTGTTTGTGTGTATTTATCTGTGTGTTAGTGTGTATGTATCTGTGTGTGTGTTTGCGTGTATTTATCTGTGTGTTAGTGTGTATGTATCTGTGTGTGTGTTTGTGTGTATTTGTCTGTCTGTTAGTGTGTATGTATCTGTGTGTGTGTGTTTGTGTGTATTTATCTGTGTGTTAGTGTGTATGTATCTGTGTGTGTGTGTTTGCGTGTATTTATCTGTGTGTTAGTGTGTATGTATCTGTGTGTGTGTTTGCGTGTATTTATCTGTGTGTTAGTGTGTATGTATCTCTGTGTGTGTGTTTGTGTGTATTTGTCTCTGTGTTAGTGTGTATGTATCTGTGTGTGTGTGTGTGTGTTTGTGTGTATTTGCCTGTGTGTTAGTGTGTATGTATCTGTGTGTGTGTGTTTGTGTGTATTTGTCTGTGTGTTAGTGTGTATGTATCTGTGTGTGTGTTTGTGTGTATTTGTCTGTCTGTTAGTGTGTATGTATCTGTGTGTGTGTGTTTGTGTGTATTTGTCTGTGTGTTAGTGTGTATGTATCTGTGTGTGTGTTTGTGTGTATTTATCTGTGTGTTAGTGTGTATGTATCTGTGTGTGTGTTTGTGTGTATTTGTCTGTCTGTTAGTGTGTATGTATCTGTGTGTGTGTGTTTGTGTGTATTTATCTGTGTGTTAGTGTGTATGTATCTGTGTGTTTGCGTGTATTTATCTGTGTGTTAGTGTGTATGTATCTGTGTGTGTGTTTGTGTGTATTTGTCTGTCTGTTAGTGTGTATGTATCTGTGTGTGTATGTTTGTGTGTATTTGTCTCTGTGTTAGTGTGTATGTATCTGTGTGTGTGTGTTTGTGTGTATTTGTCTGTGTTTTAGTGTGTATGTATCTGTGTGTGTGTGTTTGTGTGTATTTGTCTGTGTGTTAGTGTGTATGTATCTGTGTGTGTGTTTGTGTGTATTTGTCTGTCTGTTAGTGTGTATGTATCTGTGTGTGTGTGTTTGTGTGTATTTGTCTGTGTGTTAGTGTGTATGGATCTGTGTGTGTGTGTGTGTGTGTGTTTGTGTGTATTTGTCTGTGTGTTAGTGTGTATGTATCTGTGTGTGTGTGTGTTTGTGTGTATTTGTCTGTGTGTTAGTGTGTATGTATCTGTGTGTGTGTGTGTTTGTGTGTATTTGTCTGTATGTTAGTGTGTATGTATCTGTGTGTGTGTATGTTTGTGTGTATTTGTCTGTTAGTGTGTATGTATCTGTGTGTGTGTGTGTGTTTGTGTGTATTTGTCTGTGTGTTAGTGTGTATGTATCCATGTGTGTGTGTGTGTGTGTGTTTGTGTGTATTTGTCTGTCTGTTAGTGTGTATGTATCTGTGTGTGTGTTTGCGTGTATTTATCTGTGTGTTAGTGTGTATGTATCTGTGTGTGTGTTTGTGTGTATTTGTCTGTCTGTTAGTGTGTATGTATCTGTGTGTGTGTGTTTGTGTGTATTTATCTGTGTGTTAGTGTGTATGTATCTGTGTGTGTGTGTTTGCGTGTATTTATCTGTGTGTTAGTGTGTATGTATCTGTGTGTGTGTTTGCGTGTATTTATCTGTGTGTTAGTGTGTATGTATCTCTGTGTGTGTGTTTGTGTGTATTTGTCTCTGTGTTAGTGTGTATGTATCTGTGTGTGTGTGTGTGTGTTTGTGTGTATTTGCCTGTGTGTTAGTGTGTATGTATCTGTGTGTGTGTGTTTGTGTGTATTTGTCTGTGTGTTAGTGTGTATGTATCTGTGTGTGTGTTTGTGTGTATTTGTCTGTCTGTTAGTGTGTATGTATCTGTGTGTGTGTGTTTGTGTGTATTTGTCTGTGTGTTAGTGTGTATGTATCTGTGTGTGTGTTTGTGTGTATTTATCTGTGTGTTAGTGTGTATGTATCTGTGTGTGTGTTTGTGTGTATTTGTCTGTCTGTTAGTGTGTATGTATCTGTGTGTGTGTGTTTGTGTGTATTTATCTGTGTGTTAGTGTGTATGTATCTGTGTGTTTGCGTGTATTTATCTGTGTGTTAGTGTGTATGTATCTGTGTGTGTGTTTGTGTGTATTTGTCTGTCTGTTAGTGTGTATGTATCTGTGTGTGTATGTTTGTGTGTATTTGTCTCTGTGTTAGTGTGTATGTATCTGTGTGTGTGTGTTTGTGTGTATTTGTCTGTGTTTTAGTGTGTATGTATCTGTGTGTGTGTGTTTGTGTGTATTTGTCTGTGTGTTAGTGTGTATGTATCTGTGTGTGTGTTTGTGTGTATTTGTCTGTCTGTTAGTGTGTATGTATCTGTGTGTGTGTGTTTGTGTGTATTTGTCTGTGTGTTAGTGTGTATGGATCTGTGTGTGTGTGTGTGTGTGTTTGTGTGTATTTGTCTGTGTGTTAGTGTGTATGTATCTGTGTGTGTGTGTGTTTGTGTGTATTTGTCTGTATGTTAGTGTGTATGTATCTGTGTGTGTGTGTGTTTGTGTGTATTTGTCTGTTAGTGTGTATGTATCTGTGTGTGTGTGTGTTTGTGTGTATTTGTCTGTGTGTTAGTGTGTATGTATCCGTGTGTGTGTGTGTGTGTGTGTTTGTGTGTATTTGTCTGTCTGTTAGTGTGTATGTATCTGTGTGTGTGTTAGTGTGTATTTGTCTGTGTGTTAGTGTGTATGTATCTCTCTGTGTGTGTGTGTGTGTGTGTGTGTATTTGTCTGTCTGTTAGTGTGTATGTATCTGTGTGTGTGTGTGTTTGTGTATATTTGTCTGTGTGTTAGTGCGTATGTATCTGTGTGTGTGTGTGTGTATGTGTGTGTGTTTGCGTGTATTTGTCTGTCTGTTAGTGTGTATGTATCTGTGTGTGTGTGTGTTTGTGTATATTTGTCTGTGTGTTAGTGCGTATGTATCTGTGTGTGTGTGTGTTTGTGTGTATTTGTCTGTCTGTTAGTGTGTATGTATCTGTGTGTGTGTGTTTGTGTGTATTTGTCTGTGTGTTAGTGTGTATGTATCCGTGTGTGCGTGTGTGTGTGTGTTCGTGTGTATTTGTCTGTCTGTTAGTGTGTATGTATCTGTGTGTGTGTGTATTTGTGTGTATTTGTCTGTGTGTTAGTGTGTATGTATCTGTGTGTGTGTTAGTGTGTATTTGTCTGTGTGTTAGTGTGTATGTATCTCTGTGTGTGTGTGTGTGTGTGTGTGTATTTGTCTGTCTGTTAGTGTGTATGTATCTGTGTGTGTGTGTGTTTGTGTATATTTGTCTGTGTGTTAGTGCGTATGTATCTGTGTGTGTGTGTGTGTGTATGTGTGTGTGTTTGCGTGTATTTGTCTGTCTGTTAGTGTGTATGTATCTGTGTGTGTGTGTGTTTGTGTATATTTGTCTGTGTGTTAGTGCGTATGTATCTGTGTGTGTGTGTGTTTGTGTGTATTTGTCTGTCTGTTAGTGTGTATGTATCTGTGTGTGTGTGTTTGTGTGTATTTGTCTGTGTGTTAGTGTGTATGTATCTGTGTGTGCGTGTGTGTGTGTGTTCGTGTGTATTTGTCTGTCTGTTAGTGTGTATGTATCTGTGTGTGTGTGTATTTGTGTGTATTTGTCTGTGTGTTAGTGTGTATGTATCTGTGTGTGTGTTAGTGTGTATTTGTCTGTCTGTTAGTGTGTATGTATATGTGTGTGTGTGTGTGTGTGTATTTGTCTGTCTGTTAGTGTGTATGTATCTGTGTGTGTGTGTGTTTGTGTATATTTGTCTGTGTGTTAGTGTGTATGTATCTGTGTGTGTGTGTGTGTGTGTGTGTTTGTGTGTATTTGTCTGTCTGTTAGTGTGTATGTATCTGTGTGTGTGTGTGTTTGTGTGTATTTGTCTGTGTGTTAGTGTGTATGTAACTGTGTGTGTGTGTGTGTGTGTGTTTGTGTGTATTTGTCTGTCTGTTAGTGTGTATGTATCTGTGTGTGTGTGTGTTTGTGTGTATTTGTCTGTGTGTTAGGGTGTATGTATCTGTGTGTGTGTGTGTGTTTGTGTGTATTTGTCTGTGTGTTAGTGTGTATGTATCTGTGTGTGTGTGTTTGTGTGTATTTGTGTTTGTGTGCTTGTGTGCATTTGTGTGTGTGTGTGTTTGTGTGTGTCTGTTTGTATGTATTTATGTCCGTGTGTGTGTGTGTGTGTGTGTGTGTGTTCAGGTGTGAAGTCAATTCTTAATTGTATGTGCATGTGTCTGCCAAGCAATTCATTCTGTTTCTCTCTCCATAATGTTGTCCAGTTGGTTGGCTGTTCCCCAGTACTTTTTTTTTCCAATATTTCCGTTTTTGATTTCGCCATTGAGGAAGCATCACAAGGCTGCCCCTGTAAACAACCCTATAGATATATTTTTAACTTCGCCACATTTAGCTTTCAGTTTCTTCTGAATTTCTAATGAAAGATGAAGTAATAGGCAATTCCCTTTACCCACCCGGTGACTCATAGTTGCCCAGAGCTGAGTTCAAATATACTGACTTTGCAATTTATGCTTTAATTTCCTTTTTTTTTTGGAAGCAAACTGTTCCAGCCCTACCCTTTGTCCATTTCCAAGTCAGCAAATACGTTCTGTGGCTTTTTAAGTTCACGTAGTTGAGTTTGACTGGCGTTGCAGATTTATGAATTCATTCACATGATCGTGCTCTCCATCACCATTTCATTTCCACCTCTCTCCGCAAATAGGTTTCCAGGGAAGACAAGTTAACCCAAACCTCCTCGCTTTGCTTGTCTTCACAGTGCCTTTACAGTGCAGGAGGAGGCCATTCAGCCCATGGAGTCTGTACTCGCTTCTCTGAAAGAGCATTCTACCTGGTCCCACTCCTCAGCCTAATCCCCGTAACCTTGCACGTTCTCTCTCATTCAGGGAGCAATCCAATTCCCCTTTGAATGCCTCGATCGACCCTGCCTCCACCACCCTTTCAGGAAGTTCGTTCCAGACTCCAACCCGCCTCTGGGTGAATAAGACTTTCCTTACAGCTCATCTACTGCTTTCGCCAGCCATTTTGATCCCGGGCCCCCCCTAGTTCTTGATGTTCTCTTGAGTGGGAACAGTTTCTCACCACTTACCTTGTCCATAACCCCTCGGGATCTTGAATACCTTTATCAAGCCTCCTTTCAGCCTTATTTTCTCCAGGGAAAACAGTCCCAACCTCTCCAATCTATCCAGAAAGCTACAGTTCTTCATCCTGGGAATCATCCTTGTGCATCTCCTCGGTCCTCTCTCCGATGCCTTCATACCCTTCCTCAAGTATGGCGCCCAGAAGTGGACGCTGTACTCCAGATGAGGCCTAACTAGTGCCCTATTCAAGTTCAACATGACCCCCCTTTACACTTGTACTCAATGCCCCTATTAATAAAGATTATATATGCGATATAAACTGCTCTCTCAACATTCCCTGTCATCTTCAATGACATGGTTTGTGTATTGACTCACGGGGATGTGGGCTTCACTGGCTGGGCCAGCATTTATTGCCCATACATAATTGCCCCTTGAGAAGGTGGTGGTGAGCTGCCTTCTTGAACCACTGCAGACCCTGTGGTGTAGGTACACCCACAGTGCTGTTAGGGAGGGAGTTCCAGGATTTTGTCCCTGTGGTGTAGGTACACCCACGGCACTGTTAGGGAGGGAGTTCCAGGATTTTGTCCCCTGTGGTGTAGGTACACCCACGGTGCTGTTAGGGAGGGAGTTCCAGGATTTTGTCCCTGTAGTGTAGGTACACCCACGGCACTGTTAGGGAGGGAGTTCCAGGATTTTGTCCCCTGTGGTGTAGGTACACCCACGGCACTGTTAGGGAGGGAGTTCCAGGATTTTGTCCCCTGTGGTGTAGGTACACCCACGGCGCTGTTAGGGAGGGAGTTCCAGGATTTTGACCCAGCGACAGTGAAGGAACGGCCGATATATTTCCAAGTCAGGATGGTGAGCGACTTGGAGGGGAACTTCCAGGCGGTGGTGTTCCCATGTGTCTGCTGCCCTTGTCCTTCTAGATTGTGGTAGTCGTGGGTTTGGATGGTGCTGTCTAAGGAGTCTCGGTGAATCCCTGCAGTGTCTTTTGTAGATGGCACATACTGCTGCTGCTGTGCATCGGCGGTGGAGGGGGTATACATGGAGGTTCCTATGTTCCTGCACCTCCTTTGGAGGCGCTCCCTTTATTTCATACTGTCTCACCACGTCTTTCAATCCAAAATGAATCACCTCACACGTCCCTGCATGGAACTCCATCTGCCACCCCTCTGCCCAGTCCACCAACATGTCTATGTCATTCAAGACTATCCCCATCAGAACATTTGACAACATTTTTCAATTGTACCATGTGAAAATTCTGAAATCATGCCCTGCACGCCACAGTCCAGGTCATTAATATATATCAGGAGCAACGAGTGTCCCAACTACAAACCTTCCTCTATTCTGAAAAACGAGCATCCAATCTCACTCAGCCAATTTCTTATCCAAGTGCCTACTTTCCCCCTTACCCCATGACCTAGAATTTTACTCACAAGTCTGTTGTGTGGCACTGTATCAAATGCTTTTTAAAACCCATATACACCACATCAATAGCATTACCCTTATTGAACTTCTCTGTTACCTCCTTAAAAATCCTCCAGCACGTTAGTTAAACAGTTTACCCTGATGAATCTATGCTGGCTATCTTAATTATCCTTCACTTGTCTAAGTGATTTTTGATCTTATCCCACGCTGTAGTTTCCAGATGTTCCCCTACCACTGAGGTCAAACTGACTGGTCTGTAGTTGCCTGATTTACCCTTGTGCCCCCTTTGAACAAGGATGTAACGTTCGCAGTTCCCCAGTCCTCTGGCACCACCCCAGTTTCTAAGGAAGACTGGAAGATTATCACTAGTGCCTCTGTAATGTCCATTCTCGCTCCCCTCAGTGCCCTTGGAGACATCTCACCCGGCCCTGGTACATTATTATTTTAAGTGAAGATAAACTTTCCAACATCCGCTTCCTTGCGATTTTGATATCCTCTAGTGTCTCAGTTATCTCCTTTCTCACCTCGGGCTAGGTAGCAAATTCTTCCTTTGTAAAGACAGATGCAAAGCGCTCGTTCAACAGCTGCACTATTTCTCCAGCCTTCATATGCAAGTGCCCTTTTTGGTCGCTAATCGGCCCTACTCTTTCTTTTCCAACCGTTTAATATTTTCATGGTTATGGGAGGCCTTGGAATTCCCCTTGATGTTCACTGCCAGCCTCTTTTCATGCTCTCTCCTTACTTTCCTTATTAGTTTCTTCACTGCCCCTCTTGCCCTTCTACATTCAGCCTGATTCCCCATTGTATTTTCTTCCTGACATTTGCCGTCCGTGCACTTCTCCCTTTTCACCTTCACCCCTGTCATCCAGGGCACTCTGCATTTGTTTGTCCTACCTTTCCCCTTCAAGGAAATATAACTTGACATTGCCTGCAAAAGTTTTCCTTTGAAGGTGGCCCATTGTACAGCCACTGACTTTTCCACCAACGTTTGGTGGGCACTCACCCGACTCAGATGCGTTCTCCTTCCATCGAAGTTGGCTCTCCCCCAGTGAATTATCCCCTCACCGAATTGTCCTCTGTCCTTTTCCATGATTAAGCTAAACTTTATGATACAGTGGCCAATGTTCCCTACAGATTCCCGCACTGAGATTTATCCATTTGGGCCAACTCATTCCCCAGAACCATGTCCAAACCTTGCGTGTGCTCTCCTTGGACTGGAAAGGTATTGTTGTACAAAATGATCTTGAACACATTCCAGGAACTCTCGCCGCTCTTGTTCCTTTGTACCAATCGTATCCCAGTCCATATTTGGATTATTGAAGCCCCGCCCCCACCCATTATGGTTTCTCTACAATTCTTGTACCTCTCCACAGTTTCTTTGCAAATTTGTTCCTCCGTTTCCCTTCGACTAGTTAGTGGTCTGTATACTAGACAGAACAGTGTTATTGCACATTTCCCATTCCATACCTCTAGCCAGAGGGATTCTGTCTTTGACTCCTCTGGAACACCCTCTGTCTGCAGTACTGTAATGCTATCTTTGGCCAATGTCGCCACCCTCCATTTTCATCCTTCCCTGTCTCTCCTGAGGACCTTGCACACAGGGATAGTGAAAGCCCAGTCCTGCCCATCTTTGAGCCAGGTGTCTGTTATAGGAATAATATCATCATTCCATTTGTCATCCTGTGTCTGCAGTTCACCAATGTTATTAACCACGCTCTGTGCATTGACATGATCTGGCTTTTTTACTGTCCCACTTATCCTGACCCCATCTAATGACGTCCTGTTCCCTACTCTAATTCTATCAAACTCTCCAAATATTCTATCTACCTTGATAATACTCTCTGATATATCCTCGTTATCAGTTGATTCTTCACTGAAGATTTCCCACTAAACAGTTTTTCTCCTCTGCACTCCGAATTTCCCCTCCAGGTTCCCATCCCCCCGCGGCTAATCTAGTTTAAAGCCTCCTCAACAGCACTAGCAAATCTCCCCACAAGGGCACTAGTCCCAGTCCAGTTAAGGTGCAACCCGTCCTTCTTGTACAGGTCCCACCTGCCCCAGAAGCCATCCAAGTGCCTCAGGAACCTAAAGCACTCCCTCCTGCTCCATTTCTCCAGCCACATATTGAACTGCTCAATCTACCTATTCTTCTGCTCACTAGCCCGTGGTACTGGGAGTAATCTTGAGATTACTGGTCTTGAAGTGCTGCTTTTCAGTTCTCTTCCTAACTCCCCAAAGCCTGCTTTTCCTACCTATGTCATTGGGTCCCACCGCGGACAATGACCTCTGGCTGTTCATCCTCCCCCAAACGAGTGTCCCGCAGCTGCACTGAGGCATCATTGACCCTGGGACCAGCGAGGCAGTATGCCTCCCTGGAGTCCCACTTAGAGCGGCAGATACCCCTGCCTGGCCCCCCTCGAATTATGGAATCCCCTACCACTATTGCATTTCCACTCTTTCTCCTCCCCACTTCTGCAGCTGAACCACCTATGGTGCCAGGGGAGTTGGGTCCTCCTGTACCCCTCTAAGGAACCACCTCTCTCACCAGCATCCAAAATGCAGCAGCGCTCAAAGAGCCCATAGAGCCTCAGTAGATTCCTGCACTACCCCCACCGTTTCTCTTAGATACTCTGGCTGTCACCCATCTCCTCCCTGCCTGGGTGCTTCTTAGATGTGGTGCGACTACCTCTCTAAACGAGTCGGTTTTGCTTTATTTGGGTGTTCTCATTAACGAAGGAAGGTTCAACATGCTGGGCATTGGAGTAAAGAAGGATGAGAGAGGTGATCTTACTGAAAGCATGTAAATTCTTGAGGGGGCTGAATTGGGTGGATACCGGGAGGATATTTCTCTCTTGAGTGGGAAACTTGAATTGGGAACATAGTTTAAGTATAAGAGGGCACCCTTTTGAGGCTAGAGATGAGATTTTTTTCCCCCTCTCTTAGAGGGTCATTCAAGTTGTGGAATTCTCTTCCCCATTAGGTGATGGAGCCTGGGCTTTTAATGCCACTCAACCTTGAGTTAGATGGATTTTGGTTCGCAAAGGAAGCCAAGAGGTATGGGAAACAGACAGGAGGATGGAGCTGAGACCCTAACCAGGTCAGCCATGATCTTAACGACTGGTGGGGAGCAGACTCGAATGGCCTACTCCTGGCCCTGAACCCTGTGCTCCTAATCGATTGTGACGAATAATGCATTCTATCCAGCAGATCAGCCATTGCAGCAGTTTCAATAGCCCGCGAAAAATAACCTGCATCGGGTTTTCTTGCCGTGGGATGTTTCAGGTGGAAATTGATTTGCTTCGGTGTATCCGGGCACATTGAACACCTCGTGCATGTGCAGGTATCTTCAGAAGCGTTTCATATGCCACATCGATGTGAAACCCTTTTAAACTTAGTGTGACTGCACAGATCTGGACCTAATGCGCCAACATTCTCACATCATGTCAACCGATGTACAAGTAAGACCACAAGACCAAATGACATAGGAGCAGAAATTAGGCCATTCGGCCCATCGAGTCTGCTCCACCATTCAATCATGGCTGATAAGTTTCTCACCCCATTCTCCCGCCTTCTCCCTGTAACCTTTGATCCCCTTACCAATCAAGAACCTATCTATCTCGGTCTTAAATACGCTCAATGACCTGGACTCCACAGCCTTCTGTGGCAATGAATTCCATAGATTCATCACTCTCTGGCTAAAGAAGTTTCTCCTCATCTCTGTTCTAAAAGGTCTTCCCTTTACTCTGAGGCTGTGCCCTCGGGTCCTAGTCTCTCCTACTCATGGAAACATCTTCCCCACGTCCACTCTATCCAGGCCTTTCAGTATTCTGTAAGTTTCAATCAGATCCCCCCTTCATCCTTCTAAACTCCATCGAGTATAGACCCAGAGTCCTCAAACGTTCCTCATATGTTAAGCCTTTCATTCCTGGGATCATTCTCGTGAACCTCCTCTGGACCCTCTCCAGGGCCAGAACATCCTTCCTGAGATACGGGGCCCAAAATTGCTCACAATATTCTAAATGTGGTCTGACCAGAGCCTTATAAAGCCTCAGCAGCACATCCCTGCTTTTATACTGTAGTCCTCTCGAAATAAATGCCAACATTGCATTCGCCTTCCTAACTACCGACTCAACCTGCAAGCTAACCTTAAGAGAATTCTGGACTAGGACTCTCAAGTCCCTTTGAACTCCAGACTTCTGAATTCTCTCCCCATTTAGAAAATAGACCATGCCTCTATTCTTCCTACCAAAGTGCATGACCTCACACTTGCCCACGTTGTATTCCATCTGCCACTTCTTTGCCCATTCTCCTAACCTGTCGAAATCCTCCTGCAGCCTCCCCGCCTCCTCAATACTACCTGTCCCTCCACCTATCTTTTGATTGATTATGTATTATATATATGTATAGGTTCAAAGTACACACGTTTGAAAAGATTCGTACAAGAGCTATAAGGGAGACAACCACACACCTTTGACTCTGCCGCGAGTTTGTATGACCTGAAATACATAACCTGGTAGTTATCTTTCACCATGCAATTGGGCTATATAAGAAAAGAGGAAATACATGAATGGTTCAGTGGAAAGGTTAGCGGAGTGTTATTAATGAAATAGCCCTTGCTATTAAATAATTCTTCAACATAAAACCAAATGAATAGCCTCACTCGGTGTGGAAAGGCTCCATTGTTCTACGCAATTATTGATTGATCTATTAGCAGATTCTGATGTTGGGATAGATATGAACACAAAATAAAAAAAAGTAGGTTAAATATTAAAATAAATACATATTAGGTGTGGATAGGGATGTGCCAAGAGCACTTCTCACAGTGAATAAAGGCTATGTTCGTAGATGTGAGTTACTGTTGCTTGGAAAAGTGAAAGTCTTGCAAAAATCTTCGAATTAACTCTCGATCACAAGATTGTTCCACTTTCCCAATTCGGAAGGACTCTTACTCATGCCTTGGCAGTTCCCCTTTCTGTATAGCAGTTCGCTATAAACAACTGTAAGATCAAGCTTGGCTGGCATTTCGGAAAGTGACGGGGCTATGGTCAGGGGAACATGAATCAATTCTACTTGCTGCTCGTGATTGGTGAGTACTTTCCAAAAAAAAAACAAGAGTTCACTCATATTTTCTTAATATGATAAGACAAGTGGTAATAAGTAGTCCTTGAAGCATTTTGAAATGACAGACTGTGCTGGGAATCTATGAAATAATGTGTGACAAGTCTGACGCTGTTTATTTATTTTCCCTCACTAATTATCTTCCATGTGTCCATGTGGAGTCCTTAAAATCATACAACGTGTCTACCTGCCTGTTACACGCATAATGGTTTCCACTACTCTGAACCCTGGTGTTCAGTTATCTGTCCTATACTCCCCGTTCTCTCTGTCTCTCTCTCTCTCTGTCTACTTCCTTATATAGTGGGCTGGCGTTTGATAGCATCCGATCCTTGGGAGTTGTTGCAGGGACCAAGGAATTCTGGAATAGCAAGACGAATGCATCCACCATCTTTGCAGCCACGAAAGCCTCAGGATGCATGGGCTCAGGCCCAGGTCACTTCCAGTCCTGTCCATGTCTTCAATTCCATCTCTTGGCTTCTAATGACTCCCCATGTTTCTTCACCCTCTCCACGCCCCCAATTCCTCTCTCTCTCCCCCCACCACCCCTGAATGAATTGTTCTGCCTTCAAAAATAGTCGCAGCTGCAATGATTTATTTTTCCATTCTCCCAGGTTATCACTCTTGTTCCTTTTTAGAGGTGTCAGCTGTGGCTCAGTCCATAGCACCCTCGCCTTTGAATCAGAGGGTTGTGGGTTCATGTCCCACTCCTGGAAAACCAAGAACTGTGATTGTACTCGAAAGAGTTGCAATCTGTGACTGTTGATAACTGGAAAGAATTTTTAAGTTCATGCTGTCACCCCACCCCGTTCATCCTCCCAGTCTTTAGCCTTACTGGGCAAAGGGCTAGGCGTCTTCATTTGATCTCAAGCTATCTTTAATTCCACTTGCTCGCCAGGTTTTTGGGCTACTTTTTTGGGCGCTTTTTTTTGGAACTTCACGCACAATTGGTTCAAATTATGATTCTAATCTTCCAACGCTATCCCTTAGTTGAGTCCCATTATATCCAGGAATGCACTGTGGTCACCGTGCAACTTATAGGTCGAGAGAAAACATGGAGTTGATGTCAGATCCGGGTTTACCTAAAGCGCTTCCAAACTCAACATAACCTGTCATCACGTTAAAATTACTTTTTACACAGAGGCTCTTTTTCAACTATCAGCTTTTTTTTTTACGTAAACCGTACTCATTGAACTGTCCTGGGTGAACAATATCCGGATCGGTCGGTCTTTTTCTCGATTATTAATCTAAAACAAAACATGCTTCTATATATCCCATCAACTCGCCCTCCATGTTATTTAGTGCGATTTGTTTCTGCCCTTCCTGTATTAAGATTGTAGACCTCTCATGAGTATTGTATGACCTTTAATTCTGCAGGTATAATCTGACCGGCACTAGAAGTATTGTTAGGGGGACTATAAACCTAATGTTTTCTGCCTCCATGTTGCCACCAAACCAATTCTACTTTGTATTCCGAGCCAACGTATTTTTGTACCTTAATCTACTCCCTTGATCCTATCACTTTTTAATGTTGATCAGCATCACTTTCCATTGTCTCCCAGGTCTTATAATGCTTAAATACCCTGGAAAATTTAGTTATCACCTCTGGTCACTTGGCAAGCGTTTCTCCACAATGACTATTAAGACTGACGTTTGGCTTCTAGCTGTGTTATTCGTTCATTTGTTTGTTTCATTAATTCACGGGATGTGAGAGTCACAGGCCAGGATGCCCATCCCCAATTGCCCATGAACTGAGTGGCTTGTTGTGCAACTTCAGAGGTCATTGAAGAGTCAACCACCTTGCTGTGGGTCACACCTAGGGCCAGTCCAGCTCAGGATGGCAGGTCTGCTCACCTGACGGACATTCGTGACCCCTATATAGGGTGTTTTGTGGCGACAGTTGATGATGGATTCACGGTTACCGTAGACGGAGGCCCGGTTTCCAATCCCAGATTTTTGTTTCCATTCATATTCCGCTCGTTACAGTGGTGGAAGGGATTTGAGCTCGTGGTCCCAAAGTGTGTGCACATACAGCGCCATTGCTAATACACAATCACCTATCCCTGAATTTGTTGGAAATGCTGTGCACCTTCAGTTCGGTTGGGAGATGTCAGCTGTGGCTCAGTTCATAGCACCCTCGCCTTTGAATCAGAGGGTTGTGGGTTCATGTCCCACTCCTGGAAACCAAGAACTGTGATTATACTCAAAAGAGTTGCAATCTGTGACTGTTGATAACTCAAAAGAGTTTCAGTTTGAAGGAGGTGTCAGCTGTGGCTCAGTTCATAGCACCCTCGCCTTTGAATCAGGGGGTTGTGGGTTCATGTCCCACTCCCAGAAACCAAGAACTGTGATTATACTCGAAAGAGTTGCAATCTGTGACTGTTGATAACTCGAAAGAGTTTCAGTTCGAGCGCCTTCAGTTCTGACATTATTTTTTCTCTATTTTTTCTTAAATTTTTGTCACCTTAGTTGCTAATGCCTAATCACTTTAACTTTTATTGTCCCTGGCCCACTTGGCTTAGTTCCCCCAATAAGGCTTCTCTGGAACTTTGATATTGTTTGTGCTCAGTTTGAATTTACCATTTCCTGAACTCTCCTGCTCTTTATCTGTTTGAAACCCTGTGGCGGGATGTTGCGTTTTCGTCAGGAGACCAGGTAGCTTTGGGAAAATGCCATTCATATGTAGCCTGGAGCGATGGATAGCGACGCCTCAATGGCCCACCACTTGTCTGACCGAGAACCTGTGCCCCCGATTTCTGGCTATCACTGGCTTATGTTGGAAGCATTTGGGAACATTGGCCCTCAACCTGCTTGGTCGCGCGTTAAGGACACGCCTTCCCTACGCCATTGTGAGAATGAGTGTTTGGTTTCAATATTTTGCGGGGGGGTGGATATTGTGTTATTCTCGAAATAAGTCCGGGTGGTCTGCGCCTGTGTGTGATTTCATTAGTCTGGGAAGGTGTTGATAGGGGTCAGGCTGTGTGGGCGTTTGGAAACATGAAAAGGCAAAAGGTATTAAGTCTGCGGTGAGAGTAAATAAGTTAAATCTAGCACTTGCGTTTTTTTTGATAAGTTGAGCGGTTGTTTGAATTCTAAAGGAGAATCAGAAGTACCAAGCGAAATGTTTGCATCCTGCAGGAGTCAATAACTGAATACTAATGGGGATGTAATATACATTTTTTTGGACCCAAAGTTAAAGACTAGATGGAAGTATGAATGATCTTATATTTGGAAGGTTTTGAGTTTCAAAGAGGTTTGTGAAGAATGGGACTAAGGTGAAAGGGAAAGGAAGCTATATTAGTGTTACTGTGGGTAGCGGTTGAGGTATGGGGGAGCGGAGAGATAGCTATTGAGGTGTCTAGCTGTCGAACCGTTAATGTGGAAATGGGCTGGGGTCACCTGGAGCTGTTGAGAGGTTTTGGGAGGCAGCAAGGAATCTTATCCCGAAGTGAATTCCATAGCAAAGTTGGAGAGGGCGCAGGCCAGTCGGCCTTGAGTGATATTACTGGATTTAATATTGAAATATCTATAAGAGAGTGTTGCCTGGAAAGTCTGTACTTGGGGGTTTGACCAAGTAGAATGTTTTTATGGAATGTATTGTAAGATTGACCTTCAT
Organism: Cetorhinus maximus; assembly: GCF_964194155.1. Lineage (NCBI taxonomy): Eukaryota > Metazoa > Chordata > Chondrichthyes > Lamniformes > Cetorhinidae > Cetorhinus > Cetorhinus maximus. The sequence continues at coordinate 89,631 of NW_027597255.1, forward strand.
TGTGCAAATGTCATCTTATACCTTTGCATTTCCATTTATTTTTTTTCTCTCAATTAAAATTTTTACTTTTAATTTTGAAAACTCTTAAAGTGTTACCGGACCTCTTACTGCTGTGATTGGTCAGCCTTCTTTCGTTATTATGTGGCCCGGAAAACCAAGTTCCCCTCTGAGGTTTGATTGGTGCAGGAATTAACACTGGCTGTGGTCAGAGTGCGGTGTCAGCTGTGGCTCAGTTCATAGCACCCTTGCCTTTGAATCAGAGGGTTGTGGGTTCATGTCCCACTCCCAGAAAACCAAGAACTGTGATTGTACTCAAAAGAGTTGCAATCTGTGACTGTTGATAACTCGAAAGAATTAAGCCCAGGAGTCAGTCTCGAACCTGGACTGCCTGATTCAGAGTCACCAGGCATCCGCTGTACCCACAAGGGCCTCATTTTAAGATTTCAATGCGGCCCTAAATATTCCATTTGCCGGGATACTGGTCCTAGGCCAGTTCAAGCGGACGCCATTCCAAGGGGAAGAATAGAAACCACTTTCGCTTTCCTTTGCCGCGGTGCTACTGGCCCAGACAGCGGATTTCTGGCACCAAAAGCGCCATTTAAGCCACCAATTTACAATTCTACGTTGTTTTTCCCCCTACGCTTATTGGCGTGCAGCACAGGAAAAAATGGCAAATGGTATGTCGGCCTTCATGGCTACAGGATTTGAGCAGGGGGCTGAAGATGTATTGTTGCAATTGCTTAGAGTCTTGGTGGGACCATGTCTGGGATATGGTGCCCTGCTTGAGTCTCCTTATCCAAGGAATGATATTCTTGCCATAGAGGGAGCGCAACTGAGGTTCATCAGACTCATTCCTGGGATGGTGGGATTGTGTCCGGAGGAGGGATTGAGGAAACTGGACCAGTAATCTTTTGGGTTGAGAAGCCACCCCATTCAAGCTTACACATTCTTACAGGGCATGACAGAGTGGGTGTCAATAGGGTGTTCCTCATTGGGTTGTGAGTCTAGAACCAGGGGGAACAACCCCAGCATAAGGGGCAGGACATTAAAGACTGAGGTGAGGAGGAATCTCTTCACTCGGGGGGGTGGGGGGGTGGTGAAACTTGGGAATTCTCTACCCCAGTGGGAACTCAATTATTGTGCACCTTCAAGACCGAAACCGACAGAGTTTTGGATGCTGGTGGCATCAAGGGGCATGGAGATAGTGGGGAACAATGGCATAGAAGTAGATAATCAGCCATGATCTGTTTGCCTGGCGGGGCAGTCTCGATGGGCCGAATGGAGTGATCTGGGATAAAGCAGCAATCATTACAAGTGAATGAACTATATGTTTAGGTATCCATTTTAATATTGTATCTCTGTACGTGTATAGTCA
>NW_027597256.1:0-10000 GCF_964194155.1 Cetorhinus maximus
TCTCTCTCTCTCTCTCTCTGTCTCCCTGTCTCTCTCTCTGTCTCTGTCTCTCTCTCTCTGTCTCTCTCTCTCTCTCTCTCTTCTCTCTGTCTCTCTGTCTCTCTCCCTTTCTCTCGCTGTCTCTCTCTCTCTCTGTCTCTCTCTCTCTCTCTCTCTGTCTCTCTCCCCTTCTGTCTCTCTGTCTCTCTGACTCTCTCTCTATCTTCCTCTCCCTGTCTCTCTCTCCCTCTCTCTCTGCTGTTCGGGTAGTCCGTTCACACAGCTGAGTTTTTAGTCTGAAGGTCAGTCCTGTGCCTAATCCTTGTCTAAATGACAATTACTGATTGTTGTTTGAGTTGTTGACACTCTGAATCTACATTCTCCTGCACTCCCGCTTCCCTCAAATATTCCAGACCCTGGCTTCCTTCAGTTCTCTCTTTCAGCGTCCGGTACATTATCACTCGCTCATCCTACTCTCCTCCCTCCCTCACCTCACATCCCCCATTGTCTCCCTCACCCCTTCACCCCTACACCTCTCCTCCCTCCCACACCACCATCCCTCCATCTCTCCTCCCTCCCTCACCCCACACCCTCACTGTCTCCCTCATCCCCTCATTCTACTCTCCTCCCTCCCTCCCTCACCTCACATCCCCCATTGTCTCCCTCACCCCTTCACCCCTACACCTCTCCTCCCTCCCACACCACCATCCCTCCATCTCTCCTCCCTCCCTCACCCCACACCCTCACTGTCTCCCTCATCCCCTCATTCTACTCTCCTCCCTCCCTCCCTCACCTCACATCCCTCACTGTCTCCCTCATCCCCTCATCCCTACACCTCTCCTCCCTCCCACACCACCATCCCTCCATCTATCCTCCCTCCCTCCCTCTCCCATCCCCTCATCCCTCCCTCTCCCACTTACCCCCTCATCCCTCCATTTTTACTCCCTCCCTCTCCTCCGCATTCCCTCATCTCTCCATCTCCCCTGCCTCTCTCTCCCCCTCGTTCCCTTATCCCTCCATCTCTCCTCCCTCCATCTCTCCCACGTCCCATCAACCCTCCATGTCTCCTCCCTCCCCCTCCCACCTACCCCCTCATCCCTCCATATCTCCTCCCTCCCTCTCCCCTCGTTCCCTCATCTCTCCATCTTCCATGCCTCTCTCTCCCCCTCGTTCCCTCATCCCTCCCTCATCCCATCATCCCTCCATGTCTCCTCCCTCCCTCTCCCACTTACCCCCTCATCCCTCCATATCTCCTCCCTCCCTCTCCCCTCGTTCCCTCATCTCTCCATCTCTCCTCCCTCCCCCTCCCCATCGTTCCCTCATCCCTCCATCTCTCCTCCCTCCCTCTCCCCCTTACCCCCTCACCCCTCCATCTCTCCTCCTCACTCTTTCCCTCACCCTCTCATTCATCCCTTCCCCACTGGTCCCTTCAGTCCCACCAACTCTTCTTCCTCTCCCTCGCCCCATCACTCCAACTCTGTCCTCCCCGACTCTCCCTCACCCTCTGTCCCTCCAACGCTCCTCCCTCCTTCTCCTGCTCCCTCCAAATTTCCTGCCTCCTCACTCTCCTTTCTCCTCCACTTCCCTGTCACTCATTCCTCTACCCCCTCTATCTCCTTATCGCTTGGCCCTACTGACCCCAATAACTGTTTGAGGGATAGGGGCACATGGTGGGGTTGAGGGATACGGGGAGAGGGCGGGAGTGAGGGATACGGGGAGAGGGCGGGAGTGAGGGATACGGGGAGAGGGCGGGAGTGAGGGATACGGGGGGAGAGGGATACGGGGAGAGGGCGGGAGTGAGGGATACGGGGAGAGGGCGGGAGTGAGGGATACGGGGAGAGGGCGGGAGTGAGGGATACGGGGAGTGAGGGATACGGGGAGTGAGGGATACAGGGAGAGGGCGGGAGTGAGGGAAACGGGGGGAGAGGGCGGGAGTGAGGGATATGGGGGGAGAGAGCGGGATTGAGGGATATGGGGAGTGAGGGATACGGGGAGAGGGCGGGAGTCAGGGATATGGGGAGTGAGGGATATGGGGAGAGAGCGGGAGTGAGGGATACGGGGGAGAGGGCGGGAGTGAGGGATACGGGAGAGAGGGCGGGAGTGAGGGATACGGGGAGAGGGCGGGAGTGAGGGATACGGGGAGTGAGGGATACGGGGAGAGGGCGGGAGTGAGGGATACGGGGGAGAGGGCGGGAGTGAGGGATACGGGAAGAGGGCGGGAGTGAGGGATACGGGGAGAGGGCGGGAGAGAGGGATATGGGGGAGAGGGCGGGAGTGAGGGATATGGGGGAGAGGGCGGGAGTGAGGGATACGGGGAGAGGGCGGGAGTGAGGGATACGGGGGAGAGGGCGGGAGTGAGGGATACGGGGAGAGGGCGGGAGTGAGAGGGATACGGGGGAGAGGACGGGGTGAGGGATACGGGGGAGAGGGCGGGAGTGAGGGATACAGAGGGAGAGGGCGGGAGTGAGGGATACGGGGAGAGGGCGGGAGCGAGGGATACAGGGAGAGGCGGGAGTGAGGGATATGGGGAGAGGGCGGGAGTGAGGGATACGGGGAGAGGGTGGGAGTGAGGGATACGGGGGAGAGGGCGGGAGTGAGGGATACGGGGAGAGGGCGGGAGTGAGGGATACGGGAGAGGGCGGGAGTGAGGGATACGGGGAGAGGGCGGGAGTGAGGGATACGGGGAGAGGGCGGGAGAGAGGGATATGGGGGAGAGGGCGGGAGTGAGGGATACGGGGGAGAGGGCGGGAGTGAGGGATACGGGGAGAGGGCGGGAGTGAGGGATACGGGGGAGAGGGCAGGAGTGAGGGATACGGGGGAGAGGGCGGGAGTGAGGGATACAGGGAGAGGCGGGAGTGAGGGATACGGGGGGAGAGGGCGGGAGTGAGGGATACGGGGAGAGGGCGGGAGTGAGGGATACGGGGGAGAGGGCGGGAGTGAGGGATACGGGGGAGAGGGCGGGAGTGAGGGATACGGGGGAGAGGGCGGGAGTGAGGGATACGGGGAGAGGGCGGGAGTGAGGGATACGGGGGAGAGGGCGGGAGTGAGGGATACAGGGAGAGGGCGGGAGCGAGATACGGGGAGAGGGCGGGAGCGAGGGATACAGGGAGAGGGCGGGAGTGAGGGATACGGGGAGTGAGGGATACGGGGAGAGGGCGGGAGTGAGGGATACGGGGAGAGGGCGGGAGTGAGGGATACGGGGAGTGAGGGATACGGGGAGTGAGGGATACGGGGAGTGAGGGATACGGGGAGTGAGGGATACGGGGAGTGAGGGATACGGGGGGAGGTGTCTGGTTGGTCAGGGATATCTCTGCCCAGTGTGTCGGTGGTGATGGGGTAAGGGTTAAACCTGTGAGCTGGGAGCTCTGAGTTTTGGTTGAACCTTACACTCTGGTAGCGGCCGAGCAGAGTAACCGAGCGAGATTGTGGTGGGGTCTGAGAACCAAGCGAACTGTCTCCAATAGAGAAGTACGGCAGGAGGACCAGACCGGGCATTGCAATCATCCACTATCCCCACTTGTCTCTCTGAGGCCGACAGGTCCTCAATAGCCGACTCCAATCGCGTCAGCGTTCCCGACACGCTGATAATCCCACACTCTCCGTCAAAACAAATGCTCCCTCCCTCCCTCCCTCACCGTTTAATCTCACTGACCCCGAGGTGACCCCTCGGCAACCCCGAGGTGACCCCTCGGCCACCCCTCCCGCGCCCTCGCTCAGGCTGCCCTGTCTCCCAAAACCCGGGACCTCACTCCACACTCCCGGCCCCCACTCTCCAACCTCAGCTCGTCGGCTGTGGAATCCCTCACCCGTGTCCACCTCTGTCCCGCTCCGGACACGACTGACCCATCGCTCCCCTCCCCCCACACCCCGTCTCCCGCCTCCCCCCCCATAAACATCAGCTCGTCTGAGACTCAGCCGCCCCCATGTCCGAACTCGCACCGAGTCCCGTTCACCCACCACCCCCGCGCTCGCTGACCCGCACTGACCCCCGGTCCAGCAACGCCACCATTTTAAACTCCAACTATTCAAATCCCTCCTCCTCCCTATCTCCATAACCTCCTCCAGCCCCTACAACCCTCCCTATCCCTGTTACCTCCTCCACTCCCCTACAACCCTCTCTATCTCTGTAACCTCCTCCAGCCCCTACAACCCTCCCTATCTCTGTAACCTCCTCCAGCCCCTACAACCCTCCCTATCCCTGTTACCTCCTCCATTCCCCTACAACCCTCTCTATCTCTGTAACCTCCTCCAGCCCCTACAACCCTCCCTATCTCTGTAACCTCCTCCAGCCCCTACAACCCTCCCTATCTCTGTAACCTCCTCCAGCCCCTACAACCCTCCCTATCTCCATAACCTCCTCCAGCCCGTACAACCCTCCCTATCTCTGTACCTCCTCCAGCCTGTACACCCCTCCCTATCTCTGTAACCTCCTCCAGCCCCCTACAACCCTCCCTATCGCTGTAACCTCCTCCAGCCCCTACAACCCTCCCTATCTCTGTAACCTCCTCCAGCTCCCTACAACCCTCCCTATCTCTGTAACCTCCACCAGCCCCTACAACCCTCCCTATCTCTGTAACCTCCTCCAGCACCTACAACGCCCCCTAACTCTCTAACATCCTCTAGTCCCTACAACCCTCCCTATCTCTGTAATGTCCACACATACTCACAAACACTCAGAAACACACACTTTCAAATTCACACATACACACATTCAAACTGTCACTCATCCACACACTCAGTCCCACACACTTGCACATACCCACATTCACACACACAGTCACACACACAGACATAGACACTCATACATGCAGACACACACACAGTCACACACACATACACAAACACACTCACTCACACAGCACACGCTCACACACACATTCACACTCACACATATACACATACACACATATTCAGTCTCACACATATACACACACACACTCTGGCACACACAATCGCATACATACACACACACTCATATACACATACACTCGCTCTCACACACACACAGGCATATACGCACACACTAGCACACACACACATCGCGTGCACACCCACACACTTGCATGCATGCACACACACGCAGACACACAGACACACACAAATGCAGACATACACACAAGCTCTCTCACACCCACACACACACAGACATATACGCACACACTAACACACACACACACACCCGTGCACACACACGTAGACATATACGCACACACTAATACACACACACACACGCACTCACGCACGCAGACATATACCCAACACACGCACACACACACACAGACATATATGCACACACTAACACACACACACACTCATGCACACAAACACTTGCGTGCGCACACACACACACACGCAGAAATACACACACACTCTCTCACTCACTGACACACACACACAGACATACACACACACACACTTGCGTGCACACACACATACACACACTAACACACAGACATACACACACACACAGACATATACGCACACACTAACACACACACACTTGCGTGCACACACACAGACACATACGCACACACTAACACACACACACTCACGTGCGCGCACACACATACAGAAATAAACACACACTGTCTCTCACTCGCACACACACACATAAACACACACACACAGCTGATTAAACCTGCAGCACAACAGGGTATTAGAGAGCGACTGGCTGATTTATACAGCCTGCGCTGGATTCTGCAGCTCTATAATTGGACTCCAGGGAACGATACAACTCATAGCATGTCTGATATATCACCCTGGGTCCCAGCTCCCTCCCACTGCAGCACCATCATCTGTCCTTCATGTCCCCAGAAACCCTGACATCTCTCTCGCTGTCTCTCTCTCTCTCTCTCTCTCGCTCACTCTCTCTCTCTCTCGCTTTCTCTCTCTCTCTCTCGCTCTCTCTCTCTCTCACACGCTGCTTAATCAGCATGGCTGACCTTACGCTTTGTCCTCTCAGTACACTCAGGCTGGTCCCCCACTCGCAACCCCCTCCATCTCCCCTCCCTCAGCACCCTCGCAGTCGACCAACCAAACAGAGGCTGTGAGGAGGAGGAGGAGGAGGAACCCGATCGAGGGGCTCGGGAAGGGAGGGTAAGACGAGGAGAGACGGCCCCCTCGGCAACTCCGAACTCCCTCGACCCGCCGACCGGCGCCGCACTTCGTGACGCCCGGCTGATCGTCCATGAGGTGCTTCGCAGGAGCGTAAACCCAGACGAGGGTCTGAAACCACGGGGACCATGTGGAGAGGAATGAGCGACTCAAAGGAGGGTCAGAGAGACAGAGAGAGAGAGAGAGAGGTTCTAAGAATTGTCTTAAAGGAGGAGAGAGGGAGGGAGGGAGAGAGAGGTGGAGATGTTGAGGGAGGGGATTCCAGAGCTCGGGGGCCCCCCAGGCAGCTGAAGGCACGGCCGGCGATGGTGGAGCGATGGGAATCGGGGAGGGAGGTGGGAGAGAGGCCGGAATTGGAGGAGCGCAGAGATCTTGGAGGGTCGTAGGGGACTGGAGGAGGTTACAGAGATAGGGTGGGTTGTAGGGGGCTGGAGGAGGTTACAGAGATAGGGAGGGTTGTAGGGGCGAGGGAAGGTTACAGAGATAGGGAGGGTTGTAGGGGCTGGAGGAGGTGACAGAGATAGGGAGGGTTGTAGGAGCTGGAGGAGGTTACAGAGATAGGGAGGGGTGTAGGGGCTGGAGGAGGTTACAGAGATAGGGAGGGTTGTAGGGGGCTGGAGGAGGTTACAGAGATAGGGAGGGTGGTAGGGGGCTGGAGGAGGTTACAGAGATAGGGAGAGTTGTAGGGGCTGGAGGAGGTTACAGAGATAGGGAGGGTTGTAGGGGCTGGAGGAGGTTACAGAGATAGGGTGGGTTGTAGGGGGCTGGAGGAGGTTACAGAGATAGGGAGGGTTGTAGGGGCTGGGGGAGGTTACAGAGATAGGGAGGGTTGTAGGGGGCTGGAGGAGGTTACAGAGATAGGGAGGGGTGTAGGGGCTGGAGGAGGTTACAGAGATAGGGAGGGTTGTAGGGGCTGGAGGAGGTTACAGAGATAGGGAGGGGTGTAGGGGGTGGAGGAGGTCACAGAGATAGGGAGGGTTGTAGGGGGCTGGAGGAGGTTACAGAGATAGGGAGGGTTGTAGGGGACTGGAGGAGGTTACAGGGATAGGGAGGGTTGTAGGGGACTGGAGGAGGTTACAGAGATAGGGAGGGTTGTAGGGGGCTGGAGGAGTTTACAGAGATAGGGAGGGAGACAGGAGGGTGCGAATTCTGATCTCTGCATCGGGGGTGGGCTGAGATGGGCGGGTGATGCTGGGGTCCGAGCTCAGGGTGGGTGGGCAGTGGGGGGTGGGTGGGGTGGGTGAGGAGGGACGCGGAGATGTCCGATGGAGCAATGTCCTGTGAGGGTCAGGGGGCGGTGGAGGGAGATGGATAAGTCTCCAGGAGCTGCTGTCAATGAGTAATTAGCAGATTAGCGATTGAAGGCGCTGCTAATGGGAACAATTCATCGAGCCCCCTTAATGAGGCGGCTCAGTCAGACACTGGCAGGCTAGAGACTCTCACACTGACATCTAATCACCCTCCGAATCTAATCACCTCTTAACCCAGTTACAGCCCGGGAATCACTGGCTCGAGGGACTGGACGGATTGTACAGCCCAGATTGACCAGGAGGGTCACGGAGGGGGAGGGGAAATGTAGGGCTAAACCGGCGGGGGGTAGGGTGAGGTGGGGTCGGAGGGTCAGCACTGAGGGAGAGGGGCACTGTCGGAGGATCAGCGCTGAGGGAGCACCGCGCTGTCGGAGGGTCAGTGCTGAGGGAGCGCCGTGCTGTCGGAGGGTCGGTGCTGAGGGAGCGCTGCACTGTCGGAGGGTCAGCGCTGAGGGAGCTCCGCGCTGTCGGAGGGTCAGTGCTGAGGGAGCGCCGCACTGTCGGAGGGTCAGCGCTGAGGGAGCCCCGCGCAGTCGGAGGGTCAGTGCTGAGGGAGCGCCGCACTGTCGGAGGATCAGCGCTGAGGGAGCACCGCGCTGTCGGAGGGTCAGTGCTGAGGGAGCGCCGTGCTGTCGGAGGGTCGGTGCTGAGGGAGCGCTGCACTGTCGGAGGGTCAGCGCTGAGGGAGCTCCGCGCTGTCGGAGGGTCAGTGCTGAGGGAGCGCCGCACTGTCGGAGGATCAGCGCTGAGGGAGCACCGCGCTGTCGGAGGGTCAGTGCTGAGGGAGCGCCGTGCTGTCGGAGGGTCGGTGCTGAGGGAGCGCCGCACTGTCGGAGGGTCAGCGCTGAGGGAGCTCCGCACTGTCGGAGGGTCAGTGCTGAGGGAGCGCCGTGCTGTCGGAGGGTCGGTGCTGAGGGAGTGCCGCACTGTCGGAGGGTCAGCGCTGAGGGAGCTCCGCACTGTCGGAGGGTCAGTGCTGAGGGAGCGCCGCACTGTCGGAGGGTCAGCGCTGAGGGAGCTCCGCGCTGTCGGAGGGTCAGTGCTGAGGGAGCGCCGTGCTGTCGGAGGGTCGGTGCTGAGGGAGCGCCGCACTGTCGGAGGGTCAGCGCTGAGGGAGCTCCGCACTGTCGGAGGGTCAGTGCTGAGGGAGCGCCGTGCTGTCGGAGGGTCGGTGCTGAGGGAGCGCCGCACTGTCGGAGGGTCAGTGCTGAGGGAGAGCCGCACTGTCGGAGGGTCAGTGCTGAGGGAGCGCCGCACTGTGGGAGGGTCAGCGCTGAGGGAGCGCCGCACTGTCGGAGGGTCAGCGCTGAGGGAGCGCCGCACTGTCGGAGGGTCAGTGCTGAGGGAGAGCCGCACTGTCGGAGGGTCAGTGCTGAGGGAGCGCCGCACTGTGGGAGGGTCAGCGCTGAGGGAGCGCCGCACTGTCGGAGGGTCAGTGCTGAGGGAGCGCCGCACTGTCGGAGGGTCAGCGCTGAGGGAGTGCCGCCCAGTCCGAGGTGCCATGATCCGGTGTATGTTTGAGTAGAGGGCGGGCGTAGGCAGATATTAATCTCACCTCCTCCTCTCCGCTGAGTGGGACGCCTTGAGAATTGAGGCTGGACCCTGTGGATGAGGAGTTGGGGATGGGACATTCAGCACCCCTACACCTCACAGTCCAGGTGTTCCGGCAAAGAAACTTCGAATAGCTCACAAAATATAATGTTTTTTTATGAAAAGGGGGGAGCTGAGGGGCTTTACAAAAAATAATCGCCAATTAGTACAGAATCTTTTTAACAATTACAGCTCCTCGTACTGTTGTCGATAAGGTTCTCTGACTCACTCCCAGAACCATGGCAACCTTAATCTCCATCGCCGCTTAAATGTCAGATGGGTGTGGGGGAATGAGATCTGAGATCCCTCGAATACCTACCCACGCCCTCCCTATCGGCAGAATGAGAGAAAGGAATGTTCAAGAAGCATTGCGGGTTCATGACAAGCAGAGAGGTTGTGTTCAACCTGGGTTGGACCACACTGGGAGTGCCGTGCACAGTTCCGGTCTCCGTATCCCTGGGTTATACCACACTTGGAGCACTGTGCACAGTTCCGGTCTCCGTATCCCTGGGTTAGACCACACTCGGAGCACTGTGCACAGTTCCGGTCTCCGTATCCCTGGGTTAGACCACACTCGGAGCACTGTGCACAGTTCCGGTCTCCGTATCCCTGGGTTAGACCACACTCGGAGCACTGTGCACAGTTCCGGTCTCCGTATCCCTGGGTTAGACCACACTCGGAGCACTGTGCACAGTTCCGGTCTCCGTATCCCTGGGTTACACCACACTTGGAGCACTGTGCACAGTTCCGGTCTCCGTATCCCTGGGTTAGACCACACTTGGAGCACTGTGCACAGTTCCGGTCTCCGTATCCCTGGGTTAGACCACACTCGGAGAACTGTGCACAGTTCCTGTCTCCGTATCCCTGGGTTAGACCACACTCGGAGCACTGTGCACAGTTCCGGTCTCCGTATCCCTGGGTTAGACCACACTCGGAGCACTGTGCACAGTTCCGGTCTCCGTATCCCTGGGTTAGACCACACTCGGAGCACTGTGCACAGTTCCGGT